>NW_023458568.1:17940060-17975329 GCF_013731165.1 Rhagoletis pomonella | reverse complement strand
CTTAGAGGCTCGTATATAAGGCCGGATGCACTAAAAAATTGCTCACTTGGAACGGCTGGTGGAGCGCTAAAATATTTTCGGCCCAGATGTGTCAATTTGTCGTATTTTTATTTAGTTTTCCACTAATCGAGAGGATTTTCACCGAGATGAGCCCGTTTTTCTTTAACCCTCTAGTAGGCTGAACCGCCTCCAGACGGTCGTTAACTAAACACCTTTTTAGTGAACCTATAATAATTTTTTTCTATATTCGTAGATCGTGCCTGATCTTTAGACAAAAATCGTACCCTTACAGCGAAGTAAATTTTGAATCCGGTATGCCAATCCGATTTAATTTAATCGGCAGTTGAATTACAGATTGTGAAAGACACGGTTAAAATTAATTATTTCTTGCTATTAGTAATTTCGTAATTAAAGAAATTTTTTCGTTTGAAAAATTTTTTGTTATAAAAAAATTCGGTGGATTTCGTAGTTAAAAGCACCGTATTTCGATATAAGTTGTATAATTATGTCACCATTCGAAAAAGAGAAAATTGCTTTCGAGCACAGACCGTCTACAGACCGGCTTGCCGACATATAAAACCCCAGTTTTGCATTTTTGACCGTCTGGAGATGGGATTGCCAGTTCGTAGGTCAACATTGTGTAAGAGACAGCTGAAAATATGTCAAAGTATATCGGCGAACCCGTCTGCAGACGGTCTTGGTTTTTCTCCTCTGTAGGAAAAAGTTACTGCCACAGAACGAAATAGGCATCATTTTTGGATTTCTCGTGCTAAAATCACCCATTCCTGAATTCTTCAACTCATAAAAAGATTGGCCTACAAGAGGGTTAAGATTGGCCTTCAATTGAGCTTTTATTTCACATTTTTTAATGTCTCCAGATTTTACATCCGAGCCTTTGCGTTCGCTGGAGGAATCTAAAATTATTTCTAGGTTGCTTATATGACTTTTAGCAGTACTTGTTAAAGGCCCATCAATGTTGCTTGATATGCTACTTAACCGTTTAGCGCCTGAAACTAAAAGCCGGTTATTGCCCGCACCCTGGTTAGACAGAATTTCAACATTTCACTTAATATTACTTCCAAAATTACTTGTAAAAGTGCTATGTAAAAATATTTGTCATATAGGCACGAGCACCCGCTCGTGGGTGTCACCATAATATTATAATAACTTTAGAACTACTTGCTCTCTAAACATGAAACTTTCCCAAAAATTTCCGTATATATAATGCTGCATTAAAATAAAACAAAAATTTTAAACTTCATAACACAACTTTCAAATTTCAAATCAATCGATACATAAACGTCAGAGATATAGCGAGTTTATGTGAAAATTTCGCAAAAAGTGGCCGCTGTGAAAAATCAGGCTTTGAGGCTTTTTCGACATGAAGGCGTTACAGCAAAAAATCGCCCTGTGACTATATTCCGCAGAGAGAGGCAATTTTTATTTCGCCCATTGCGCGACCTTCTATGTATAGATCTTGGAGCAGAATGAATGTTGGTTAATGGTGGCAGCGTGGTGAAGCTGTTCTCCGGTTAGGGAGACAGTGTTGGAGGTTGAAGATGGCGGAAAAGCAAATCTGACTAGTTGTGGGGTTAAGCATGTGTATCCTGGTACGTTTAGTAGGTCGCGTGAGTCAAGCTGGTGGAGCAAGTCTGGCTGACGAGTACGGCCCCTTCGGGGGGTATCGCGGGGGCTGTGGTTTAATACCTAAATGCGGGTAGAACTCGTAAGGGTTCAATGTGGAGTTGCATTTCAACCGGGTGCCAGGACCCAAAGAACTGCAGAGATTTTTGGTAGGTTTCGGCTTTACCAAGGTGGTAGGTTTATCCGCCCCACACTGTCCTTGGAACGTATCAGAAACGTAGCATTTACATATTCAAATACATGTTGTGTAACAGGGCTCTTAGATGATCGATTGAAACTCATTTACGCGCTTCTGCTTAATCCGACCCTTTTGGCAATCAATTGATATAAAAGAGTAATCCAATTTCACTGTTGAATATGTTTCCAACTTCAGCACAAATCTCAAATCACTTTTCTCTATTTACTCTTTTCCTTTTCTTCTACATGTGTACATACATGTGCACGCAAACCTGGACTATTTTCGATCAACCTATGGTAAATGGTACATCCAGCTCACAGGAAGAGAAGCCCTACGATTTTTCGTGCAGTCCAGCAAGTCCAGCTGATGGCAGTGGTAAGTTGAAATTTAATCGAATCAAAAGCGTCACGCCCAGTGTTGCCACAACATTTTTTTTTATTTTTCACCAAAAACTACCAGAAAAAAATACCAAATTCAACAAAAAATCACCAAACTTATTTTATGCGCAGAACTATACATAGATACTGTAGTAGTACGTAAGTTATCGTGTGTAAACCTAGTGTAAGTGATGTAAGTTAGCGAACACACCTCTGAAACGAATGTATGTATGTATTCAAGTATGGCCATCATGAACAAAACGCATTGTATATCGCTCTCGCTCTAACTTATAGTAAACCATAAGATCTAGTTTTAAAGAATTGTCGTTTATATATTGTATTCCATTATTATTAGTAAAAACATGTAATGTACCCAGTCTAACTTATAGTAAACCATAGTATTTAAAAATGTACAATATGCCTTAGCTGCAAACTACAAAGATGTAAAACGAAACGTCAGAATAAAACCGACCGTGTAAGCGACCATCCGCGTTCTTAAATTTTACTAAAAGTTTTGGCGTTTTCAGGTCAGAAGTGGAGTGATGCCCACTCAATATTAAAAATTTTGTTTCTTTCTTACGGCCACTACGATGCCCAGCCCAGCTAAGAAATTGGCTAAAAACGTCAGAGCTACCAACGCATGGAGCCAAATTAATCTGGCAGCACGGCTCAACGAAGTGCCGGCTGAGTCACGGGGCGTATGTCTACTCACAGACGTCGAAGATGAGGAGGTTAGCATAGAAGATCGCCAGCGCTATATGGATCAAAGAAAAACGGCGCGGTGAACAACAACAACGGTGGTACAACGGAAAACGGTGCGGGTTACAACAACAAAGGCAGCATATTGGAAATTTGTGGTATAGCGGCAAATGGTGCTATGCACAGCAACAACGATGCGGTAAAATGTGGCGTGATATACGACAAGCAAAACGGCAAAGCAGCGGAAAAAGTACAGTCAAAGTTTTGCTAAAAAGTAACGAGTCCCTAGACGATATGGTGGCGTCCGTTAGCGAAGGTGGCTCTATTTATATGAGCGCCAACGTGCAGAAACGTGAATTTTAATTGATGCCAATACAATTGAAACTTCTTTGTGAGGAAAATGAACGCCCTTAACCAATTGCAAAAGGAAAAAGCCCAATCAATAACAGTGTATCGCGCGTTGAAGCGAAGCTACCATTGAGCGTACTAAAAGATATGCTGCCAGACTACAATAGCCAAGGCTCAATAAGCGCTTGGATCACGCTACTTAAGAATATCGCGAAGGCATACCAAGCCGACGATAACACACTTCGCGCCTTGTTAGCCACCAAACTCAGGGGAAAGCCACAGGCCTGGCTGTACTCTCACAGCGATTTCCTCACCGGAACTCCAGTTAAAACGTTTCATCAGCTAAGCGACGCTTTCTACGCACACGAAAACAAAATGGTGCTTCGGAGTAATTTCGGAAAAACGAATGTGGCGCTTTGGAGAAAGCTTCAAGATGTACTTCAGCGATAAAAAAAAAAAAGCACTAGCCGCCAGCATACAAATAGATGCCGACGAATTGTTGGATCGAATGATCGCCGGAATACCCGACGAGCAACTTCCACACAGGCATACAGTGCTACACATCGACAGACCAGCTGGCGCGCGCATTCTTCAAAATTGAGCTAAAGCCAAGAAACGTGAAACCACTCCAAAACCCGAAGGTAACACAGTGCGATGCAGCTCTCGAGGACATGTGTCAGCGGAATGCCGGAAGTCAAAGAGGGACAGTGGAGTATGCATCGGCTGTGGAAGCCTCGAGCACATGATCGCCACGTCCCGGAGAGGAAGGGACTAGAGCTCTTGTTAACAGTCGATTATCCGGTTAACCGATTATTCGAATAGTCGAGTAGAAACATTTGCGTTGACTGAAAATCGAATAGCAAGTATTCGATCGTTTCATCAACTTCGACTAGTCGTGCAATTGATTAACTCTCATTATTCGAATAGTGAAAGTTGTTTAAATACAAATTTTTTCTCACTTCAAAAAAAAAATGTGCTTCATCCAAAATGAGTTTACGTAAGCGCAGCTGGGTGTGGAACTTCTTTTCTAATTCCGAAGGTGAAGGTCTTGTTGCAACCTTGGATTCCATGAGTTTATGAAGGTGATGCATGCACTTTGAATATTGCATATTTTGCTATAAGTCACGTATTCATCTCCATCATAATTCATGCAGTACCACACCATTTTTGGTACTATAAATATTCAACGCCTATCAACTGCAAAACTTATGAAATGTTGAAAGAAAACAACTATTCGAATAGTCGAATCTGTCAAGTAATCGAATGAAAACAACTAGTCGATTATGAACGGCTAGTCGAAAGTGAACGGTTAATCGATTAATGGTATTCGATTATTTTTTTAAACAACTTTTTCTATTCGATTAACCGATTAATCGGTTAGTCGATTAACAAGAGCTCTAGAAGGGACCGCCAAAAAAAAACTAAGTTTTAACGAATATGTAAGTTTTATGAATATATATGTAAGTGATAACCCTAACTTGAAATTGTCCGTAGCGTGCCTCATAGACTCGGGAAGCCCCATCCGCTTTGTCAAAGTTCCGTACGTTCCGGATGGATTAAATTTTCAACATAATGAATCTATGTACTATTTCGGATTAAACAAAAGTGAAGTGCAAATTTTTGGAAAAATAAATTGTTTCATTATCATTAAAAACAAAAAAGTGTACATCGATTTATTGGTGGAGGCAGACGAGTCAATGAGCTATGATGCGGTGCTCGGAAGAGACTATGAATTTGTGCAACATGAAAATTATCTGTGAAGAAGTTGATCAAAGGAAATATATTTTTAGTAGAGAAACTGTCAATAGCCATTGTGTTGAGGTAGAAACTAATATATTTACAGTTGAGTGCTTTGAATCAAAGCCTAAAGAAATGAGTTTTAAAATTAATGAAAATTTAAGCTCAGAATATACAAAAAGATTCTATGATTTTTTTGAAAAATGTTATGTCAGTCGAGAACGCCCAAAAGAACCACAGACAAGGTGCGAAATAAAACTCACACTGGATTGTCCGAAACCTTTCCACTGTCCTCCAGTGTTGCCAGAACTTTTAGGGCCGACCGGCTAGATTGGCAAAAAAAAGCGGCTAAAAACGGCTAAAATGTTTTAGTGAAATTTCACATAGACTCTGGCAAAAAACGGCTAAAATGTTTTAGTGAAAATTCACATGCTTTATTTAAATAAATCGCAAGAAACGGAAGACTAGTTAACACCATTAATTTATATCGAGTGTATATTCCTCATCATCAAATGAATCACTATTGTATATATCACCTGAATTCATTAATTTTAAGAGATCGTCATCTACAGTAAAATTATGGCAGCATTTTTCTTCACGTTTTAAACCGTATCTTATATATAAAATAGCGTTTAACGTTTTAACGCACATTGGATTTCTTTGCTTAGTTTTTATTATATTCATTGAACTAAATATTCGCTCTACTTCTGCATTACTTATAGGCAAAACAAGAAAACTAAAAACTAGGTTGGAAAGGTCAGCAAAAGGGTTTTCTCCTAGGGCATTTCGAAATTGATAAACTTCGGCCCAAAATTTTACAGTTGAGTCTAAATTACTCCAGGTATGTAACGTTAACCGTTGCCATTGCATCTCTATGGATGTTATTTCGTCGACATTATATTTGTGTTTTTGTTGCTTTGTGTTTGGTTTAATTACTCTTAATGCATTTCCAATCGAAAAAAGTCAATTTTTTTTAGTGTGGCAATATTTGTAGGGAGGCGTTGGCGTAATTCCTTTATTAAAGTGATAATAAAATAGCGACCATTTTCTCGAATTATTTTCTCGGCTTCGTGGTCAAAAGCGTTTGTGCTTACTTTTGTTTTTAAATACTCTTCAAAACTGTGATAAAACTGAGGAAATGGAGCAAGGTATGGTTCCAACGGGGAGCATATAGGATCAAAGGTGTCCGCGCTAATAACCACTAGGGAGCATAGATGCGAAAGCAAAACATTGAGTTCATTAAAAATCTTCATTGGGTCTGCATTATTGCTTTGGAACAACTTGTTTACTTTTTGCACCTGAAAATTAGGCAAATAGTAAAATCGGCTAAAAACGGCTAACTTTTTTTTACAAACCGGCTAACAAATCGGCTGCCGGCTAGATCGAATTTTCTCCGGCTAGTTGCTATCAAAACCGGCTAAATCTAGCCGGAAAACGGCTAAAATGGCAACGCTGCTGTCCTCCAAGACGCCTATCTTACACGGAAAAGAACGAACTTCAGAAAATAATAGATTATTACCTAGCTAAAGGTTTTATAAGGCCCAGTGAATCAGAATTTGTTTCGCCAATAGTACTGGTTAAGAAAAAGACAGGAGAATTGAGAATGTGCGTAGATTATAGAATACTAAACAAAAGCACGTCGAAAGATAACTACCCGATTCCACTCATCAATGATCTCCTAGATTAGTTAGGGGAAAATGCATTTTTACGAAACTGGATCTAAAAAACGGCTTTTCCATGTGTTTGTAAATGATTATTCTGTCAAATATACATCTTTCGTTACGCCTCTAGGAAAGTATGAGTTTCTGCGAATGCCCTTTAGGTTAAAAAACGCCCCTTCAGTTTTCCAAAGATTTGTAAATAAATTTTTTGCCGATATGGTTCGGAACAACAAAGTGATCGTTTACTTGGACGACATTGTGATAGCCGCGAGTGAGATACACGAACATTTCGAAATTTAGAAGAGGTTTTTAATAGACTAGTAGCAAATAAGTTGGAACTAAGGTTGGACAAGTGCGAATTTTTCCAGTCGAGTGTGAAGTATTTAGGTTATACGATAATAGGCTCGGATAAAGTTCATGCGGTAAAATAATTTTTAGATTTATGCTAGTAGTTTAGAAGATTTATAGGGGACTTTTCGACTATCGCAAAACCTCTGCACGACTTAACCAGAAAAGATCAAAAATTTCATTTTGGCGAAACGGAGCTGAAATGTTTTGATACTCTAAAGCAAAAACTCATAGAATCACCACTATTGGCATTATACAGTCCAAATGATCCTACTGAGTTGCACTGCGATGCAAGCTCTCTAGTTTACGGCGCGATACTTACGCAAAAGAAAAGCGACGAGAAGTGGCATCCAGTATTCTATTATTCAAAAAGGACGACCGAAACAGAATCTAAGTATCATAGCTCGAGACTCTAGCGGTAGTCTCTGCCTTAGAGCGGTTTCGCGTGTACCCCCACTGTATTAGATTTAAAATTGTTACGGACTGCAACGCTCTGACACTTACCCTGAATAGAAAAGAACTCAACCTAAGAATAGCCAGATGCGCTCTCGAGCTTCAGAACTGCGATTACGTTTTAGAACATAGGTCTGGAACACGCGTGCAACATGTAGACGCTCTCAGCAGATGCACTTATGTTCTGACGATCGACACAAACACTTTCGAAGAAAAGTTACTTATCTCTCAGGGCAAATACAAAAAACTTAAAGCTTTAAGAGACAAGCCTGCTCACATTAAAAACGGGGGATGAACGAACACCAGCGCATAGCGTACAGTGCTTGCAATTACAGCCACCACAAGTGAACGATACTAATGACAGCTCATACTGATATTGACTTCGGCAAAACAGTATTCCGAGTGAACGTGCACGAAACCAGCAACCGCCGTATTTGGTGCTTGGTGCGTTTTTGGTGCTTTTGTTTTTAGTTTGAAGACATCAAATTAGAAAATCTTAAAAAATGGAAGCAAAATTTATAGCAATCGTAAGTGTGGTAAGCAATTTTACAAAAATTTAAACAAAATCATGGCACACTGACAATCATAAACGACAACGAAATATGTGCAGCACCTTCAATCATGCCAGAAGAAATCGACCGTTGTGCAAGAAACGTTGATTTTTATTAATTTGAATCGGCATCCTTACACTAAAATTATGTATTCATATATAGTCCATAAAATACACCAATAAAAATTTGGTGCTTTTTCAAATTCAAAACTTGGCAACACTGCCTTTTGTTCGATGCTTGCTCTTTTTCTTGTCGAGTTCGTGTTGCTCTCTCATTTTGGTATATTTTGACGTCACAGCCAGTTGCTCTCAGCTCGATTGGCGCAATCTTGTATTCTATCATTCTTGCCAAAAACGCACCAAGCACCAAACTCAAAAATTTTCGCGTTTTGAATAGCCACTAAATTTGGTGCGAAAAGCATGAAGTTGGCAACAGTGAATGTAAACAAAAGTATTTTATGACGTCAGCGATTGGGTGGATGCAGTCAAATCGACGAAGAGAGGGTTAGCGGTCCGCGAATGGCGCGACCTTTATTTTCTGGATCGTGGGTTGGCGAAGGCAAGACGCCGCAGTTCGTTTTTTGCAGAAGTCGTTTGCCTTGTTGCTGAAAGCCATTTCATTTGTTGCTGAAGGCATGTTTGATGGGTTGCCGAAGTCATGATACTGTATTTCAAAATCAATTCAACGACATTTGCTTGATTGAAATGAAGCATTGATATGTACATACATACATACATACGTACGTACGCACATTCCTCACAACTACGGTTGCCAGACGTACTGATTTTATCAGTACAGTACTGATTTTTCAACTCTTGTACTGATTTTATTCATTTCTTCAATCAGTAAGCTAATGTCCTGATTTTTAAAAATTTGTACTGATTTGTACTGAATTTTCAATTCAAACAAAATACTTTAAGATTTTCTTGAGGTTTTTACATAACGATGGAACTTCCTTAAACTGTACTGTAAAAAGTAAGAAGAAAATAATGTAATTATAATTGACAGTTGACATGTTTCGGATAATGTTTGATATGTCCAAGAAATTTACACAACAAAATTATCAGTCCTTTTTCGGACATATTTCCGGGTCGTTACATTCCAGTTGCGATAATATGATGGGGCTTAAATTATTTAAAAGTAAGGCTGACATTTATTTGTCGATTGTTGTTAGTTATCTCGAAAATAACTTTCAGTTTAATAACAACAAATTTGAATATTCGAATGGCTTTTACTTATAACTTACAATTCTTTTTTTATAATTTACTGACCTTATAAAAGAGCTTTGCATACAAGATATAGAGATAGATACTCTTTTCAGCGAATTCTTAGTCTTTCAAAGTTTTTGCTTAGTTGAAAAAATGAATTTAGGCCATGAGGAAATATAGATGAAGTCCACAGTTTGAAATATGTAATTTTGTTTGTTTTTGTAATACTACTCTAACGAAGCAACTGAGAGTATAAAGTTTACTTCCTGGCGCAAAGAGAGAAACCGGCTTCTAATAAAATTTTTTAAAGTAAAATTAAAATGAAAAGTAATTTTAAAATGAAATCTATACAATTCTTTAAAGACTGAAGATGGAAATGATCTCATTATTGCTATTCAACAATGTCATAAATATGAAATAATGCATTGACTTCTGTGTACACTGATGATAAAGTGAATGACACTTTTATTTTTTATGAACTATGTTTTATTTATATACCAAAATATTGTTAAAAACAAGTACTCCGGTGTTTTAAAGTATTGTCTGTTACTTACATTCATAATATTGCTTTGAATAAAAATGTACTGAAAAGTACCGATTTTTTTAGCATGAAAAAGTACTGATTTCCCGCATAAAAAATCTGGCAACCCTACCTGGAACAAATCTAGAATACCCACCGTTCAGCTATGCAAAAACGAAAAATACGGATCAATAGAACTTTTTACGCTCATTTCAACCATGCGAAAATTATTTAGCCCAAGTAAAATATAAAGACGTTTAAGAAGGTTAAAGTTAATTTTTGATTGTTTTAAATATTAATATCTTATGAACGATTTAAAAAACTAATAACGTGACCATAAATATAATCAATTTATCTTTCAGCTGATATACATAATTGCATTTTTTTTATATATTTAAACCAAAAACACTAAAAAACAACAAATGTTATTTTTTCATGAAATAACCATTTTTGAATAAAAACTGCATGGTTAATGGTAAAGAAATTTATATTATTTAGAAAGTACACGTTATTATCTTTAGTGATAATAACAAATATAAATAAACAAAACAAATAAACCTCTTATATCTTCTTTATTTTTTACCTGCGCCAAATAAATTTGATATCGTTGAAATCAGCATAAAAAGTTCTATCAATCGGCATTTTTGGTTATTTTATAGCTATAAGGTCGCTCTTCTAGACTTGTTCCAGAAAATTACGCAAACGAAGGTGATGCCAACGAATATTTAGTATGAAGAATTTTTGGTTTTACTACTAATATAACTAGAAACAATAGAGTGAACAACATTCTGCATCATGGTATTCCCTGATTCAATTAGTCTGTTCCAATAGCAGTCCGGTTTACAGGATTTAGTCAGAACTTGCAGGAAGTCGTTCCTATTGACATAAAACCTGTAAGTGGGAACACATTTGAGAGAGTAACTGAGCAACTGTTCCTAGTCAGAAGTTACAGGATTTAGTCCGGAGTTTCTTTTCCTGTAAATTCATGAAAAGTGTCAAACGATCAGCTGATTTGCATGTGCAAGCAAAAACTAACAGCGGTGAAAGCAAAGTACCCTATATTTGTAAAAAAATGGAAGTAAACAACGAAATGTTTGAATATGTATAGATTTTAATAATTATTTAGTGATATTTCAGCTAAATCAGTGTTGTACAAATGACATGTAAACCAACCGACTGACGTTTTTACAGGAAATAGTGCTTTTTGCGTTCCTATGCACTTCTGCATCTGTTCTCCTTTTACTCTCATTTGAGAGCGTAAAATTGTAGTTTGACAGTTCCACAGGTTTTAGTCCGAAATTCAAAGGAACAGACTAAATAATACAAGGTTAGATAGTTATTGACAGCCGCGGTTTGACACTCCCTTACAAAAGGTTGCATTTACGAAGGACAGAGAAAGGAGAAGAAAGCAGTCCCTTGTTGCGAAAATGATAGTAGATAAGTGCGCAATAAATAGGCAATTAGTAGTGAAATTCCTTTTGTAAATTCTAATGTATTTGCAGGAAACTTGGCATTTTAAACGAAATATTAATATATCTACGTGAATTACGTAATTGATGTGCCATTTAGCTATATAAAAACTGCAAAAGGACTCAAAATTAAAATAAAACTACTATGAGATTTATGAAAACATCCAATTTGAAAAGAATTTATGTTTTCATCAGTTAAATGTGCTTGATATGCATATACAAATAAACAAATTGCACAAAAGCTTATACCGCTATTTCACAGCAAAGCTACACTTTTTCCAAGTAAATTTGCAAAGAAGCAACACCGTGCCACTGCTAAGGGAGCGGTGCGAGAGAGACAACTGTCAGTTTATCGAACCTTGTATTATTGAATCATGATGGTATTCAAGTATGGCTATCATGAACAAAACCCATTGTATATCGCTCTCACTCTAACTTATAGTAAACCATAACATCTAGTTTTAAAGAATTGTCGATTATATATTGTATTCCATTATTATTAGTAAAAACATGTAATGTACCCAATGTAATGTTATGTAATGTAATGTAAATGTACAATATGCCTTAGCTGCAAATTACAAAGAATAAAAGCGACCGTGTAAACGACCAGCCGCGTTCTTAAATTCTAATAAAAGTTTTGGCATTTTCAATACATCTGTAGTCTGTACATATATCACCAAGCTTTTCATGCAACCACCACTCCATTCAGCTATAATCTTTATATCTGCGTGAACGCGTAGTCACAATAACAGAAACGCCTGGTAAGGGTTTCAAGCCTATGTAGTACAGCCGAAGACAAAAATTTTTGGATTGCGCGTTGTTTTAAGAACATGGTACTGTCTTACACGCAAACTCCACCTTCCATTCGTAACGTCTTAACATCCGTCATTTTCGTGTATTAACTTTGTTTTGATTTCTTATCAGAACACATACTGTCTTAACATTTTTTTTGTTAGCATGTATTTTGGCCAAATCTTTGTGCTTTTAAGTAATTTATTTTTGAATTAGTTGTTTCTTCTGAAGGCCGCCACTCGTATTTTAGTTTATTAATTCTATTTCCTCAAATAAATGCCGCTCGAAATGAAATATTAAGTTGTCAAACGTTCAAATGACATTTGATGTTAAGGAAGCCATATTAAGACGCGGGGTCATAACATGTGTATCTTAACATGAGAATTTAGCGGTCTCCACGTAACATTCACATTTTAACACGAGGGATGACAGGGGAAGACTGCCAGTTATAACTCAAGAATGATAGAATACAAGATTGCGCCGATCAGAGAGGATTTTTGAGAATAACTTTTGGGTGACGTCACACTGGTGCAATTGCGAGAGAGAAATGCCAAAACGTGAGCAAGAATGGAAGAAGAAGAAAAAATGTTGCAAGGAAAACGTAAACAAGTTGCACAAGTGTGACGTCATGGAAACAACGATTCTGTCAAACTCGTTAAGAGAGGAATAGCGGTCCGAGATCGGCGCAACCTTTGTATTCTCTCAATCGTGGTTATAACTCATAATGGTATATTTTGCGTTTGGATATACATCTCCAACCGTACAAAGCTCAGGGCATAAAGCTACGCAGTGTCATAAATACGGTTCATTAACACTCCAGCAGGCGCGCCTCTACTTGAGACGTTAGTAATCGCGCGCTCTACTTATGTAGAACATTTTTAATATAAGGTTTTCAAAGGAAATCTTTATAAATTGAAAAATATTCTTAGGTACTAATAAGAAAGACTTTATTATAAAACTAAAACAAACAAAACATAACCAATTCAAATATATTGGGAGCCAAAAATCAGACTTGTTCATTACTAAAAAAAACACAAAAAAAACTTATAATATTATTTAAAATACTAATTTTTTTTATTCGCTCATGTCTTCCACCTCCGATTCTTCATTTTTAACGCAGTCTGGACATAGAAGAACCTGATGATCAGGACAAATCCATTTGTTACATGTGTAACAATACTTCCTGGTTCACGAAAAAAATGTTACACGAGTAGTCCCACGTTCTACAGTTGTAGGAATTCACATTTGGCGTCAAATTTCTCCGACATGCGCACGTTTCGGTCGCCGCAAAGACTTTGAATATATTCATTGTCTAGTAATAGAAAAGTGTGTGCGTGAGTGACCTTGAGTATGTAATAATATTCAACGAAAGACACAAGCGTTCTACTATTGTAGAACGCGCGCCTACTGGAGTGTTAAACCAGAGGATTATTAGGCGCTTAATTTCCAGTAGAGGTTATGTCATTTGGCTACTGAGATCATCCGAATTAGCACCATGGGACTTTTTTAGGAGACAGTATTTATGCGAATAAACCTAAAATTTTTGAGCACTTTAAAATCAACATTTGTCCAGTTATACAAACATACATATGTAAGTCAATAAGTGGCCGAAAATATCTCAAAAATTCAACGCCCGAAGGCAGTCCGGAAAGCTTTCGACAAATACATAGACAGAGTGAAGTCCCCTACTGAATGCCGAGAACATACATATTTACATAGAATTCTACTCATATGTATGTTTGCCAGGCACACCGGAAAATTGATGGTAATTGCAAAGCTGACGAACTGACAGGGAAAAGTGCGGCCACCCAAAACCTTCCGGGAAAGGACACCAATATATTGGATACACCAATAGCCACGCTCAAGCAGTTTGCTAGATTTCACATCGTTCTAGTAACCAAACAACGCTGGAACAACTTTAGCCTTGCGAAACTTTCAGGATTACCTGGCATTTCTATAAAAGGCAACGCTTACGGGCCACTTCCTAATGTGGAATCAGGACCTGTATTTCAGAGATATGCAGTATGAAAAGTTCGGTTTGTATGGGAGGTGGCACGACCCTTTTCCAATAGCTAAAATTTTTTCTCTTAGAGTATGCGAAGTGAAGTCCCCTCCTGAATACCGTAGCTTTTTAAACGTACATATTTACATGGAATTCTACTCCTATGGTTGCCGGGTTACGCCGGAATATTGATGGCAATTGCAACTGACAAGGAAAGGTAGGGATAGAACTCGGTAGATATAGCAATAGTCAGTTTCAGGCAGTTTGTTATAGATCACACCATTCTAGAACCAAGGAACGCTGGAACAACGTTTCCCCTTGCAAAACTTTTAGGATTACCTGGTAAGGCCCACTTCCCAATGAAGAATCAGAACTTGTTTTGACCTATGCTACATGCAAGGGCAAATCGAAAAAGTTACCAAATTGAAAAATAACTTACCCAATTACCAAATTTGATAAATAAGGAAACAATTACCAATTTTGGTAAAAAATTCCAAAGCGGTAACGCTGGTCACGCCACACTCAACCCGCCCAATAATTTGAATTCAAAAGAAAGTCGCAAAAGCAAGAACTTCGTAGTTTAAGAGCTATGTCCCGGTACAATACCTGGCGCAACGCCAAATGTCCCGATTTTTGGCAACAATACAATTTAGACATCTCGTTGTAAACAATTTAGAACTCTTTAATTATTTAAATTTTACATAATATTGATATTATTCTATTTACTAATCGACACTATACGCCGTATAGTAAAAGTAAAATTTGTAATTGTGTCCCAGTTAAAATGAGTGAAGTACAAAGCATGTTCGATAATTTTATTTTGTAAGAAACTATGTACCTGCAAGGAAGTTCTCAAAAATCAGCACCATTTTTTACCAACTTCGAAGTGGCACTGTTTTGCCAACTTGTATGCAAATTTATTGAATTTTCCTGAGTTTTTCACGAAGTTAAGAAATCTTTTTTATGTTTTTTGTTGTAGTATGAACAATATTTTTATAAAAAATTCTAGGAAAATTTTAAGTAAAAAATTTTGCATATATTGTGAAAAATTCTCTGTCCCAATAATGGTGTGGGGCACTGCACACACATGCATATGTAGAAGTTTATAGTTTGGTGTGGTTTTTATTTAAATTTTAGTATATGTTTTAAGCAAGTGGAGATATTATCATTGAAGTTTCGCACTATGAATATTTGTATACACTTAAGTCTCTTTTTATGCGGTACATGCGTTCCTCAGAAAGCAGAATACAAAAAATCCGCATAAAAAAGTTCTTTATTTTCATACAAAAACAGGGGATGCGTTCCAGCATTTTCAAAAACCGCACAAATTCAGATACTCCATGTAAAAAATTCTAAAAAACCGCATAAAAATCCAGTGAGGCATTATTGAGCAAAAAAAACTATTTATTTCTTCACTCCAACACTTATTATTCCCTGTAAAACCGAACATTAATGTAATAAATAAAATTTTATCTGTATTTTAACCAAAAAATAAAAATAAAAATACCACAATAAATACATGAATTATGTAAGAATACATTAAAAAAAAAGGTTTTTTCTTAACAGGGGTCGCCCCGCGGCAGGCAATGGCAAACCTCCGAGTGTATTTCTGTCATGAAAAACAGCTTCTCGTAAAAATACAATCGCCGTTAGGAGTCGGCGTAAACCCGTAGGTCCCTCCCATTTTTGTGACAACATCAAGACAAAGACAAGGAATACAAGCACAAATTATTTATCAGAAGCATTGTCTTTTACACACTGAAAAAAAGTAATAAAAACTCTCAAAAAAGCAAAATCGCTACTGCGAAATAATGGTTTGAAAAACCGCATAAATTCAAATCCGTATAAAAAAATCCGCATAAAAAGAGACCTAAGTGTATATGAAATTTTGCATTTTTTTGTTTTTCTAAATAGAAATTTTCCACAAATCCAGCACTAAAATTGATGTCATTTGTTACATATTGTGTATATAATTTTTCCTACCTCTTTCCAAACATTAGGTTTGTTTTTTACATTTTCAGGATAGTTTTGGTTAAATGAGCGTAAGTACGAAAATTATGGCCAAGAGATGACCACGTACACTCTCTACCCCCAGAATCAATTCTGAAATTTTTAGAGTCTCTAGGGCTAGGTGAGGTACTGTGATGACCTCAGGCCACAATCAGGGTTGCCACTTTGGTAATTGTTACCAAAATTGGTAGAAAAAATTTGGGTTGGTAAAAGGGTAAATTTTTTCTCATTTTGGTAGATTTTTTCTGAACTTTTCGTTCCTGATTTATGTTTCGTATTTATATTTATACCCGAGCGCACTTGTGCACAAGGGTATATTAATTTTGTTCACATAACGGTTGTTTGTAACAGCCAAAACGAATCGAGATAGATATAGACAAATGTATACATAAATGATCAGGATGAAAAAAGAAATCGATTAAGCCATGTCTGTCTGTCCGCCCGTCTGTCCGTCTGTCCGTCTGTCCGTCCGTCCGTGTACACGATAACTCGAGCAAAAATTGAGATATCTCAACGAAATTTGGTATGTAGGTTTCCCTTAATCCAAGGTAGGTTGGTTTTGAAAATGGGCGAAATCGGACTTTAACCACGCCCACTTCCCATATAACGGTAATTTCCAGAAATACGAAAACTGCGATATTTTAGTAACTACTGAAGATAATTCACTCAAAATTGATATTTATAATAAGTTTTAGACAAAAAATAAGAATATTATAAATTTTTGGAAAATGGGCGTAGCCACGCCCGCTTATGGTTACATGTGTATATCTTGGTAACCGCTGCACCAATTTCTTCCAAACTTGGCACAGTTGTTGGCCTTCGCATAACATACCAAATTTAAAATCGGTCAATAACCACGCCTACTTCCCATATAACGGTAATTTTCAGAAATACGAAAACTGCGATATTTTAATAACTACTGGAGATTATTCACTCAAAATTGACATTTATAAAAAGTTTTAGACGAAAAATAAGAATATTATAAATTTTTGTAAAATGGGCGTAGCCACGCCCACTTATGGTTACATGTGTATATCTTGGTAACCGGTGTACCAATTTCTTCCAAACTCGGCACAGTTGTTGGCCTTGGTACATCATAAAAAACCGCCGAAACTTTTTAAAATCGGACAATAACCACGCCCACATCCCATATAACGGTAATTTAGAGAAATACAAAATCTTCGATAAATCATTAAATATTGAAGCTAATTTATTCAATATTGATGCTTGCAACAATTCTTTACCAAGAAATATGTTTATGGTAAAATTTTGGAAAATGGGCGTGGCACCGCCCACTTATGATCACATATAAGTATATCGGTAACCGTTCTACCAATTTGTACCAAACTCGGTGTGGTTATTGTGCTTGCCACATATAAGCAAAACGTTGAAAAATAACGGCCGCTTCTCATATAACGGTAAATTTAAGAAATGCTTGAAACTTCAATATTTCGAAATTGAAGGACGCTAATTTACTCAAAATTGATACACCTCGGCTTACCATCTAGCGGAAGGTTTCGGAAGGGTGAAAAAACATATATATAATACTTGCGCCGGGTATTTAATGTTCGGCTCCGCCCGAACTTAAACTTTCTTACTTGTTATATTATAAATTTCTTTGCATACTTACATACATATAAATGTACATCGATATAAGGCGAACATAGCGTGCTCCATTCAAAACTAATTTTACTGAAATCCCGAGGAGCTTGCCTAAATATTTTAAATGATTATCTAAATATAAAGAAAAAATTGATAGGTATGTATGTAATGACGCACCAGGGTTGCCAGATTTTGAAACGGAGAAAGGAGTACATTTATATTTTCAATAGAAAAAAGCAGTACATGACATAATTAAGGAGTAGAATTTAACAAAGATATCTTAGAATTCTTTTTCAAGGCAACAATAAATGTGAAAAATAAATAACTATACGGGGTGGCTTTCCAATAGGAGTGGTTGTTAAAGAGATGGAGATCGAAGGGGGAGTGGACGTGGCATCTTTTCCGACCTTTCTGGAGAGGGCATGAACCGCCATTGACAAAAATGGTACTCCCGACCACCTAGGGCCCCTATGGTTCCCTAGGGACTAGGGCTGCCAGATATCTCTGTTGCCAAACCGGGACACTTAAGAGTGGGAAAGGCCTCTCCCTCCCTTCCCTTTCGTTTCGACAAAAATTACGTACGAAAGGATGTAGTAAAATTTTATTTTGACAAACAAAAAAAAAAACATAAAAACATGAGATCATGAGATCATTACAACGTACACGAGCAAAAAAAAACTAAAGCACAGAGAATTTTTCACAATGCATATACCTTTTTTGTTCCTTATAAAAATACAGTTTATACTAAATACATCAGAAAACATAAAAATAAAATTTCTAAACTTTGTGCAAAACTCGGGAAATTGCAATAAATTTGCATACAAATTCGCAACTTTCTATTCAGACTTTTTTATAAAAATTTTGAAAATGAAGGCTTGCGGCCCATAAAAATTTAATTGATTTTTGGTATTGTTTTTACTGAGAGTTTCTTCCATACAAACTACTTATGTTCGAAAATTTTTTGTATGTGGAAGACACTGTCAGCAAAAAATAAATAATTGCCAAAAATCAACGAAATTTTCTGGTAACTTCAGACTTACACTTTACTAATTGGCTCAAAAGCTACATTTTCAAAATTTTTCTGAAAGATCTGATTAGAAATTGTGATCTGATGAAAGTCTCCGAGCCAATAATTTTGAACGGCGCAGTACTTATAAGTGATCTAGTAATTTGTTTCGTTGCTGTGAACTTGTTTCAAAACTTCTGGCTTTTGCTTTATATAATTGTAAAACTCTGTGCATGTCATTTTAACGTATTTAGGTACATACTTGTATTAATCATCAACTATTGCTTGTGCAAAACGTGCTAAATTAAAAAAACAAATTCTCATATGAAAGGGCACCAACCCAACTCGTAATAAATTTAAGTATACAAATTTTAGTATTTAGTATAGAAATATTCAATTCAAATACGCCAATATTAAAACGAAGCGCCTTGCACTTAACGGATGCTTTTTCATAATTAAGTTAAAAAAATATTTAAATTCCATGCTGCCTGTAATGGGATTTGAACCCTGACGCTCTGGAAATTAGCAAATTGTGGCAAGCATATTCGTGCACTCAGCTACAGCCAGACATGTAAATGTGCATTCAAATGCTCAGTTTGATTCAACACCACGTGTTCGTGGTATGAAAGTACTGTTTTTAAATACGAACATTTGAGTAGTCCACTTGCAAACAGCGTTATGTGATTTTATAATAGAACGTCATAAATTTGAAAAAAACGACTACGACAACAAGTAACATTTAAATTGAATATTTTTAATATTACCTGAAAATTTGGATAAATAAGAGCCTTATAAAATTGTAACATAACATAATATTAACAGTATATACGACTTAAAGCAGTTTTCCAAGTTCATCAGAAGATGTATACTTTTGAAAGATTATAAATAAGTATGGTAGCGGCTTTTGGAAGAAGAGTTAACATTTGATGCTCTTTTTTTCAGAATATAAAAAAATTTTGCACTGTATTGTTAGTGGACATGAAACTTCTTTAAATACTGGTACGTAACCCACCAAAAACTAAAAATCGAAAAAATTTTACATTGCGCACTTTGCAAGTGGACTACTCATTTTAAAACGACAATCAAATAAAAAGTATTCATGTTTACTATGCGTTATTTCCCCCAGTAAATTCATAAAATTTTTCTTAATATTACAAACGTTGTTTCTCTCAGTGTGGTCATTTTTATTCAAAATTTGTGCAATCAAATCGAAAACCGGGACACTTAAACGAAACCCGGGACATTTTAAGGTTGGACCGGGACTCCGGGACAAATAGTCTAAAACCGGGACATGTCCGGGAAAACCGGGACGTCTGGCAGCCCTACTACTAGGGACCCCTTAGAAAAATTACCAAAAGTCACAATTTTCACTTGCGTTTTTTCGTTTGAAAAAGGTTGAATATTAATTTGCACGGCAACACAGAAAGGAGAATTCTACTTAGTAAGGGTTATAATCCCTAAGCGCGGCCGAAGGCCACCTACGCCGAAAGAAGTTAAGTGCAAAAATACTTTGGATACTGAAGCCGGAATTATATCCACAAGAAATGTAATACACTTTTGACGAAGAGAGGTGTTCCTCCTCTCTTCTTCGGCAACACAGAAAGGAGCATTCTACGTAGTAAGGGTTGTAATCCCCAACCGAACTCTACGCAAAAATACTGTGGACGCAAGTCAAAATTGTGATTTTTGGCGATTTTTCTAAGGGGTCTCTGGGACCCATAGGGCGCCTAGGTGGGGGTTGGAGGTGCCATGCCCACTCCCCCTTCGCTCACCGCCTCTTCAATGACCGCCCTTATAGGAAAGAATTCCAGACTCTTCCTGAATGTATGGCCATTTTTTTAAATTAAGCCTTATAAATAATTTAATATTTTTCTGATTTTTATATCCGAGCGCCCTGCACCTACCTTGCTACGGCCATGCTTACACTTTTTCACTATCACACTTAACTTTGCTTACTAAGTAGTGTTTGCCACAATATGAATGGCAAAGTACAGGGCCTAAAATAATAACTGTCGCACAGGTTTTTTGAAAAGTAAAAGGGTTCTTTATAGATTTTGTTAAACAAAGTATTTTTTTGTTAACTTTGTAAATATTTTACTTTAATTTTATTAATTGGTTTCAAAATTTTAATCCTTATTTTCATTTCCCAGCTTTGGGAGATAAGTACATGCGGCACACACCTCTTTTTCAGGTGTATTTTTTCTTAGATTTTGTATAAAGAAAAAAACTGTATAGGGATGTTCGAATGAATTCTCTCCTAGTGGGAGGAATTTAGCCTATATTTACAGAAGATATGTAATAAAGTAACCGACGAAGACTTGCGTTCCGCTTGCGCTTTTCTCCCAAACCCCCTGGTAAACCCAAATGAGTGTTAAATTTAAAACTATACAATAACGACTTTTTTTTACTTGCGCTTTTCTCTCAAAGTGTTTATCGCCGGTAAACCCAAATGAAGGTTAAAATTTAAAAACAAATTAATAAAATTGAGTTAAAATCTGTGGATAATTAACAATAAACTATTTTATTCGCAAAATCTATAAAGGCCAATTTTATTTAAAAAAAAAAAAACTGCAACAGTTATTATTTTACACCCTGTATATGATAAAATATTAAAGCTGGAAAAAGGAGTACAAAAGAAGTACAAAACTAATAAAGGGGTACATTTCCAGATATTTCTTTTGGGAGTACATTACAATAAAAAGGCAACCCTATGACGCACTATGATTGTTCGCAAAAAAAATTAAATCGACGCTATTTTTTATCAATAGAAATTGTTAAATAAAAAAAAACACAAAAGATTGGCGGCAAAAAATTAACAAAAAAATCAACGAGAATTTTAAGCAGCACATTGTTGGCTATACTCAAATATTATTTGTTATAAACTCGATACCTTAAATGGTTCTAAAAATTCATATTAAAAAATTCGAAATTAGGACGAAAATTTGTCGAATTTTTCTAAATGTTGTATATAGTTTGAATCGCTGATTTTTATGGATTTAGTTAAAGCAACAAACAAGTTTTACTTGAAAAACATTGCGAATATTTAAAAAAATCACCGAGTAATATTTTGAGTCACTGTATTTGTCTATAATAACTCGAGTTGAAGTTTTTCAAATGATGAAGTTTCGTTGTTGCCTTTAGTTTCATCACTTCCGCTTTTGGTTGAAGGAAACTGAGCATATGCCAATAATATGACTCAAATACTGTGTAATTAGTTAAATAAAAAGTTGCTTAAAATAATTTTAATTCTTATTGAAATACCTAAAAAGATAAAAAACTATAGTTCTAATAATAATAAATAAAAAAATAACAAAACTATAGTTTTTATTAAAATATTTAACTATAAAAAAGTTATTGGTAGATATTTTCCAGGTTTGGTAAATTTTTCTCAAGTGGATGGTAAATATTTTTTTTCGTCAGTGGCAACCCTGGCCACAAAAGACCTACTGGTATCTGAGTACGAAATGCTCTCACAAAAGTGAATTAACTGCCCAAAACGTAAAACCGTGGACCGTGTCAGCTGATACGAACTATCTTATGGGATTCTCGTGTTAACAAAAACTCACCACCAGTGTTGCCGCGCCGTCCCAAGAAAATGTATCACCGACCAAGCCAAAAATGTATCCAAATGTATCCGATTTTCTTTTTTTACGTATCCATCTCATAATTTGTAAGAAAACCAAACATTTTGAAGAAAAAGACATAATTTAACCCATCCTAAGAATTGGAATACGTGTGTATATATTTTTATATTTCATAAAATCAAACATTTGTAATTTCGATGTAATAAATTACATCTTTTATATATAAGTATTTTGCAAAGTAAGTATAAAAAATAGTAATTAATATGTTACATTTGTTCCTGCACACTATGAAAAGTGTGTGCAAAACTACTACTGAAAAATATCTATTTTTCAACAGGAATCTGTATAAATATACATACGTATAAGATTTTCAGGATTCGATTTTGAACTTGAAATCTTTAAAATATATACATAAATATACACATGAAATGTTTAAAGTTGCAAAAATTTTTAAACTAAAAATACATATCCTGCAAATAATAAACATTAGGGGCTTGCATTTACTCTATTTTAAACATTTTATGTATTATTTTGCGCTCTGCGAAAAATTTGCCATGTTAAAGTAAACATGCAGTGTTTAATTTTATTACACGGTGGTCAAATTTGCACACATTAAAAGAGGAAAATGGTTACCTTTCTTAATATGCTCAAATAAACAAAAAAATTGAGAGTGTATTTAAAGTATTTTCAGTCAAATTCATAAAAATTTCCTTAAATAAATCAAATTTAGTTTTTTAAACAGTGTATTTTAAACTACATTGAGATCTTTCTTTTTATATTAACAAATGAAGATATGTGATATGAAAGAGATATATTTAATTTATATATATATATTAAGATCTTTGTGTCACAACATCAAGGCGTACGCCACAAATCGGAGGAGAAGCTCGGCCAAACACTAACGTATGTGTAAGCGCCAATCTATTATTATTATTATTATTATATTAAGATCTTGCTTAAAGCATTTTTTTAGCTAACTAAACAATTGCGCCTAAAAGCTTAAACAGGCGGCAGCGTTGATCGGGATTATTTGGGACTTAATCCGGATCAACTGCAGTTAATTCCCGAGTTGATCGGGATTAACTGGGACTTAATCCGGATTAACTGCAGTTAATTCCCGAGTTGATCCGGATCAACGCTGCCGTCTGTTAAAGCTCTTCTTACACTGCTTTGGTGAGATCCCTTCATATGTTCATTGCTTCATTCACAAAAAATAAAACGCTCTAATTTCACACTTAAGTAGCGATTTTTATAACATTAAGAAAACGTCATTAATGAAAATCTATTTTTGAACGAAAAAAACTTTATACAAAATATAAAATTTTGGCCGATTTAAAAAAGTATCCACATTTATACTGATAGGAAAAAATAAGTATCCCAATTGGATCTATTTAGACCCAAACGGCATCCCTGCTCACCACCGCATGACGGTGAGGTTGTCATTGCTTCTATCTCTCTCAACACATGAACGAAAGACACAAGATCACGCGGGAAGGAAAGAACGAAAAAAGTTATTTTCTAGCTGCCGAAATCTCGACGCCATCTTTGTTGTAAGAAGTAAACAACGAAGAGAACGGAGAAAACCGCAAAATTGTTGAACGCATGAAAAATCATTTTTATTATGCAAATTCTTCTAAAAATCATGCCGTTGTGTTAAATTATTCTTTATCTTATGTGTACACACGTTGTCACAAGCGAAAATGAAGAAAATTGTAGTAAAAAGCCACCACCAAATTGTAAACAACGAAGAAATGTAAACAAACGGCTAATATCAAAATTGTTCAACTTTTTTCCTAAATGCGATTATAACGGGCTACTCTCCTGCCCACGTGATATTTTTTCACTTCTCAATCAAAGATTCGCAAAGAAAAACAGCTAAATATGCACACATTTGTAGCTAAAATTTGAATGTGTAAAATTGGTCCTCTTCTTCTGGCAGTTTCACAGATTTCACAAACTCACCCGGAAAAATATTCCGGCCGACTTCGGGCTAGTGAGAAGCAAATATTTCTCGCTAAAAGTGGCTCTCAACAGCCCGAGAACCAACCAAAGAAACAAAAATTGGGGGCCTTCGGGCACCTGTGTGGCAGTTTCAAGAATGGAAAAGTGGGCAACCCTGGTTTCAACTGAAATAAGTGCACACGTAACCACATAACCACATAACCACATTATGACGATGATGGTTGTTTGTTGCTTTTGCAATTTTTTTTTTACTTGTAAATGTACATACATACATACATATGTATGTGCATGTACGCATTTGTTTCCATTCCTTTTTCCCCCGTAAGTAGTCTTTTTGGCACTTTGCTGCGTGTCAGGTCTCAATGAGAAATAGCCATTGTTATTTTTACACTATCCCCCTTCACGCACCCCTGCCACGCTAAGACATCTCTACCATGGTTTATTGATAAAAGCGTCCAATGTCCATTTTGTTGGCGATGGCTGTTGCATGCTGTCATGAACTCAACAAACTTACTTCATTCCCACTTTTCTTTGCAGATTCAGTACCCCAAGGTCAATTGAGTGAAGCTTACAACGGCGGTATCAGTGCCAACGGTAACAATAACCACCAACACAGCGACGACGAAGAGGATGAAGAGGATTATTCAGTGTCCGTGTCAGCTATAATTCAAAGGCGCGCCAGTGTACGCGGCTACAAGGGTAAGCGAGGCAGTCGCTACTCACGCAGAGCTTCCAGCCCAATGGATCACCTGATAGACACAGTTGACCGTCGGCGCTCCAGTGTCTACACATCAAGTTCAGGCATGTAATTCGTATTGAAGCAAAAGTTGATTTTCCTGCAACTTAATTTCCGATTGCCTTTTTTGTTTTTTGTAATCTCAATTGTTGAACATTTGCAAATAGAGCACTTGATATATGTAAGTCCATTAGATGCCTTATTTTCTCCATACATTTTGATAAGGTATTTCAGATCCTCCCTCCGGCAGCAGAATATAAAAATAGGACACTAAGAACTTAACAAAATAAAAAATAAATATTCACTATTGCAAAATCTGGATGAGCTACTCCGAAATCCGTGATTTATAAGAATGTTTTGCTGTAAGTTTAGGCACGGTGCACATTAGAGCGATACGATATGCGATGCGATATGAAATGCGCAATGTGCACATTAGAGCGATGCGACACGCGATACTATTTTGTGAAAGCTACACAAACATTTGTGCCCTTATAAGCTCGTATGTACCTTTCGAATGATGGGTCTATGTTTATATCTATAAACTTTTAAAAAATATATATAAGTATGTTTAATATCGAGTAAAACTGATGTTTATTTTTACAAAGACGGCTAAAAATTAAATGAGATATTCAAATTTTCATGACAAATTATTTCAGAATATTTCGTTCACTACAAAAATAAATCGGTGAAAGCTGAATTTAAAAAAAGGTTAAGCAAAAATTTTTGAGTTATATAGCCAAAAATATTATTTTTCTCATGAAAGGTTGAATAACTTAATCAGATTTCCGCCGATTTTTTAAAGTAAAAATCACTATATATCAAATGTTAATATATGCATCAATTCAGGAGTAGTATAGTTGCTTTATAAAATAGTGCGTGAAAACTTTGCCAAATTTTAAAAACGGCGAAAAAATTAACACAGAAAACACACACATCTCTTAAGTTTTCTTAAAGTTTATATACATATATCATTCGAAAGGCCTAAACTCGTTTTATAGTCAACTGAGTTACAAGCTTATAAGTGAGGAAATCCGATTTTTTAACAGTGAATCCAGATTGTGTGGGTGTTTGACAAAAATTTCGAATCTCGATTCTTACTTCACTCGGCAAAACCTACATGAAAAATAACATGACTTACCTGGTATTTTAACTTCATTATTTTTTGTAGCAGTGTGTAATAGAGCACACAAATTTGTACTTTCTCTCTTTAATTTAAAAACTCCTTAAATATAATAAAACAACGCTCAAGAAAAAAAAAAAACATAAAAATATAACGAATAATCAAAAATAATTACCTACATACATACGTCGTTTTTTAGTAGTTGTTATTAGATCTTATTTCTTCTTCTAATAGTAAATGAGATGAGTATTTCTTAATTGTTTCTAAATACACTGATTACTAATTATTTCAATATTTGAAACAAAATAGTTAATCATTAACAGTTAAACAAACACCAAATCCTTTTTGCTATTCAAAATCAAAAATAATTAGGTTTAAAATTATTGGATTCCTTAAATTTCTTTTTAAAGATGTGAAAACAAAGGCATATAAACCACCGCAAAGAGTATTCTTTTGTGCATTTACGTGTGTCCTTGACCTCAGACGCTATATTTCTCCATGCCAAACTAGTCATGTCTGTTGTACAGTCGTTTTTTTCTGTATAGTTAAATTCGACTAAAAAAAATTGAGGAAGATGCTTCTGCCTGTGAAATGGGCATGCTTATTGCAAAAAATACCGCGCAAGGCTAATCTCACCTCGTTCAGAAACCCGTGTCGCACGTGCGATACGCATGCAATATTATATCGCAGCGGTGTCGCACGTGCGATACGCATGCGATATTTAGTCTGTTCCAATAGCAGTCCGGTTTACAGGATTTAGTCAGAACTTACAGGAAGTCGTTCCTATTGACATAAAATCTGTAAGCGGGAACACTTTTGAGAGAGTAACTGAGCAGCTGTTCCTAGTCAGGAGTTACAGGATTTAGTCCGGAGTTTTTTCCCTGTAAGTTTATGAAAAGTGTCAAACGATCAGCTGATTTGCATATGCAAACAAAAACAGAAAGCGGTGAAAGCGAGAAACCTTGTATTTGTAAAAAAATGGAAGTAAACAACGAAATATTTGAATATGTATAGATTTTAATAATTATTTAGTGATATTTCTTCCAAATCAGTGTTGTACCAATGACATGTGAACAAACCGTCTGACGTTTTTACTGAAAATAGTGCTTATTGCGTTCCCGTGCACTTCTGCATCTGTTCTAACGCAAACGGCAATAACTCAAAATTTGCTCTATTTCACTTTTAAATGGGAAATAAAACCAAAATCTGAGTTTTTCTTTATTTCCAACAGAGGTTGGAAATAAAACAAATCTTGCCTTATTTCCCATTGCTTATTTATACTATTTGTAGAAAAAAACAGTTTACTGACAGAAGGAAAAAGAATTTTGTTTGTTCCAAAAATACAATTAAACCAAGGCACATTGAACAGGTAATATCAGTATAGCAGCTGATTTGATTTTTTTTTCAAATTATTTGTTCTCGAAAATGTCAAATATTTTACATTTCTTCTCACGAAAATTCTAAATTGTTAAAATCTATTTGCATGTAAAACATTTTCCATACAAAACCAGCGATTAAATAGCAGCTTTTTGAAGCTCGCCTAACTCAGCAGCACAACCGCTAATTACTGGACCTGGCACAGGATGGTGGATCAATGCTTCGAGAAGCGAACCAATTTACTAAGAACGAAAGTTGCAACAACTTTCATTTTTTCAATTTAAATTTTTTACCTTTTTCGTATTTCGCATGGCACGCTTTGATGTAGAAGAAAAAATCGGAACAGTTTTTGGCACCTTCGATACCAGAAGCAACAACAAAATACAGGCAAATGTTGATTTTGCTCAAATGCTCTAAACCTGTTTGATAGGCCTTGACCTTGAATTAAACAAAAAATGTGATATAATTCATATGAAGAAAGTAATATTCAAAAAATATTTTTACTTATGAAAAGTCAAACAAAATACATATAGGAAAAGCATCGTCTTTAAAAACTGCTCCGCATATTGGACATAGCGCTTTTGTATGAATTTTTTCTGCATGCTTTTTAACATATAAAATGTTTAGTAATAAAACGGCTTTCTCGCTTTATTTTCTGACATTCGGCTGGCTTATAGTCACATTTTATAGGCAAATTTTCAAATAAAGCAGTGGCACCTGGTAAATTCCACTATGTGTGGAATGCAGCATGCAATAACACCATACACAATAATTCCCATTACTTGGACATTAAAAAGCAGTTTCAGAAGTGAACTAGTGTTATTTTATCATATTTCCTTTTTTTAAACGGTTATAATGCCACCAGTACATAACTGCGAAAGGTGGGGCGGGGCGGGGGACGCGAGCGCGACGTCGAACGCGGCGTGGCGCGGGGTGGCCCGTGAACACAGACCGCCGCGACGCCGGGCACTTTCAAAATTGTATACTTACAAATCCGTCCATTTAACTTGTTCATGTACTACTTTTTGTCAAATGTAACTGGGTGACTACCTACATATGTGCACTAGTTTGCTTTATTACTCAAAATGTTAAGTATAAAAGTTGGTCCTATAGCTCAACGAGAAATAAAATAAAGCAAATTTGTGTTATTTCACATTCAATTGGGAAATAACACAAATTTGCGTTATTGCCGTTTGTGTTATTTTACCCCCCCGAAATTCAGTACGTACATATGTATGTATATGAAATGATTTCCATGCTCATGTAGAAAACTGAATGTTATTGGAAAAATGGGCATGGCATCTATTCTATCTATACCTATTACTAACATTATAAATGTGAAAAGTTTGTATGTTTGTTACTCAAACACGCAAAAGGGCTGGTCTTGTTGGAATATTTGACCCTAGATATTTAGCTGTACTAGGGACTGACTTATTCGAATAAATCGTATTTATGGTCCAATTTTCTGAATTTGCACGTACGCATATTAGAGATATAAATAGAAATTAAGCTCCCTAAAACGGACACGATAGGTGGTACGGAAGTAAAGTTATTTCAACTTAAAGTTCATTTAGTATATTTTTTTAATTAGGAACCATTTGCTGCCGTACTTCTTAACTGAATGAAAGATTGTTTTACAGTTCGAAAGGTGTTTCATAGCGCCGTAAAACAAGCGGGTATTGGCTAGTGTAATATAGTATCTAATGTAATTATCAATCGTAAATATAGATACAGTATTCCACAGTATGGTAGTTTCATCCACGCCTGCTTTGGCTTTTAAATTTTGTGATGATGTTTGTCAAGTTGGAAAGTGGTTTTCAACATGGCTTCACTTAAACCTAATTTACTACTTCAAATATGATTCGACTTCTTTAAAAACTACATTAAAGTAGCTACATTTTAGGTATTTTAATTTTGGAAAAATTACTAGTATCGGGAAAATCCTAACGAATAAACTTGAAAATTCGTGAAAAAAGTACCAAATATTCATTTTAGGCTGCGTGGGTAAATTTCTGGTTAGCTGTATTAAAAAACTGAGTACGCCATTCGCTTTAGCGGCTTATTCTTCATGAGGTTGGATGTATATTTTGACGTAGGATACGTCTTGCGTTTCGATATGGAGGCTATGCTCAAATGTTGTAGTTGTAATTTTTAGAGCTTCACGAAAACGCTTATTGCAGGAGAACTAATCAAGCGCTTTCAAACAAAAGTGTGGCGTTTCAAAGATATAATTCCAAGCCTATCGACAAATTCATTTTTGTAAGTAACCATTTCGGTTTCTATCGTAGAAACAACGGTCAATAATGGCTTATTTTGGGATCAATTTTGAGCCTTTAAAGTGCTTTAACAACTTCTGATTTGCAGATATAACTTTCATTTTCGGGATGTAGGTTCTTTAGAGCAATAGAAATATTATCCTGTACAAATTTTATATAAATTCAACAAATTTTGAGCATTTTAAGGCAAAAAATTGTTAAAAAAACTACCAAATTTTTTTTATTAAAAAAATGCTCGAAAACCGCTCGAATGATTTTGTTTATGTTTCCTTTAATCAAAAACCCAAGGTTTTTCCTTTCGTTTGGTGTAAGGGAAGTATTTGTTGATATCTTCTAAATATGTTTATTTTATTCAAATATATGTATGGGCATAAATGATTTTCCATACAAAATCACTTCGTCACCATTTTGCAAACACGTGCATGCGCTGGAAGTAAGAGAAGAAGACAAAAAGTATATGTGTGTAGGTATTTCGGATTTTGAGTAACAGGTGGCGCAATATTTATAACCTAATCGCAGCGTATGTATGTAAATACATATTATGATTGCAGTTAATATGAATCTGTTTTTATTTTACATCAATGCGTAATACGCGAAAAGTTTTTCGTCATATCAGATTTGTATAGTTCGTTCGAGGTTTCGAAATGAGATATCAAATTAAAGGGCTTGGCCTGTGGATATGCAATAACTTCTTACTTTTTCGAAAAGAGTTGCCACCTGACCAAAAATTAAATTCAAATTATTTTTAAGTTAAATCAATTATTACACTATGAGTATTGATTGAAAAGGCTTTATTTTTTAATTATATATTAATTATATTTTTTAATTATATATATATATATAGATAGATAGATAGATAGATAGATAGATAGATAGATAATAAAATGAGGTTTGCACCGCGACCTAGTGGTCTATTGTGCCCTCCACTCTTCACAATACCTCCTCCAAACCTAATTCCCTGAGAAAATTTAACAGTACCTTAGGGGAAAGGGAGTGAATGTGCCTAAGCTGTGGACACATTGAGCGTAAACTTCTCTCACGTCTTCTGCAGACTGCATCACATTCGGCGAGGATGTGTAGAGGTGTCTCACTGGTAGCGTCGCAAAACCGACAAAGATCACTCGACCATATCCCCAGCTTGTGTAGATGCCCCCTCAGCCTGCAGTGTCCTGTGAGGATACTTCTTATTATTCTAAGCTGCCCTGTTAGACGGTTAATTAACCTTTGGAATCTCCTTTTGTTGTAACCTCCCAGTAAACTCTTTGCCTGCATTCCTGACGAACTATGCCTGTTTAAATCCCTCATAGTGATCCTCTCTATCCTGAGCTCCTCTTTTAGAGTGTTGGGACCCACTCCTAGGAAGGGCTCGGGGCCGACTGGAGTAGTGGCTTCCGCCTCTCTTGCGAGACAGTCAGCCGCCTCGTTACCCTCTACTCCCTTGTACCCAGGTACCCACGCTAACTTGATTTTATTGTGTCTACCTAGGGAGTTAAGCTTCTCAATGCACTCCAGGACCAGCAACGATTTGACCTCATAGGATATAAGGGCCTTGAGTGCTGCCTGACTGTCGCAAAGCACTAGGATCCTCTCGTTTCATTACCCTCTACTCATTCTTGTATCCGCACATAGGTAGATAGCGTAAACTTCTGCTTGAAAGATCCTGGATCTGGGTCCAACAATTCCCGAACCTATTCCTTCTGGGGTCTTCGAGCCATCCGTGTACCAGTGCAGAGTGCAGCCCTGAATGAATGTCTCAAAAGCGGAGACACTCCAGGTCGCTTCACTGCAAAGCTCTATTTTGAATTTCTTCTCAAAGACTATGGTCTTTCCTATGTCATCTCTAGGTAACAGGGCTTGTGGGAGCGAGAACCCTAGCTTCTCCATGCTCCTAGAGGAAATGACTTTACCTTTACCAAATCCCTCTCTCTCAATGTTAAGCAGAGTTCATTTGGCTGACTGTTCTATGGTTATATGAAGAGGCTCGAGTTCAAGGACTACTTCCTGCGCCGTCGTCGGACATGTTCGCATCGCTTCCGTTAAAAAATAAAAATCATAAAATAATCATTATATGTAATCCCAAAAATAAAAATCAAATAATAATTAGAATAGTTTAGTGAAAGTACCACATTTCACTGCTTTTGGACTGGTGCGGAACTAGTTACTATCGAACTGGTTCGTTTTTGGCAAAAAAGAGCTAGTACTGAACCAGAAATCTGGTTCACTAGTTCGTGTTTTCCCTAAAGGGTTAAGACTTTACGTTACTCCCAAATAGATTAGGCTTCTAGGGTTAGGAAAGCTTTAGTTTGAAAGTGTGATATTAAATGCTTTTGACCATAAACGGCGCCAATTTTCAATGATTATTGCGTTTCAGATTAAGACTAATACCAGATATTGTGAAAGGTTGGACTATACCCCTGCAGGGAAAGCTACTAGTTGTGAACTAGAATTCTACCGGTTTGCGTTTCAGCCGAACTAGTTCACGTTCTATCCTTTTTCAATGTTAGCGACTGGTATTTTTAACATTGCGATGTCCTACGAGGTGTCAATTGTCAGGCTATGCATCAGCAACTACTACTATAAATACTAGTAGCATCATACCAGTTGATGAGATAGTCTGCCAATTCATGCCCCGTGAAAAGCATAAGTGTGCCTTTTTGCTCGCACCGCTCCAACAGTCACAATGGCCGAGGGAGCAAAGCACTCGCGTAGTAAGCCTGAGGTCCCAGGTTCAAATCCTGACGCAGGGAAAATTTAATTTTTTTTATTTTTTATTTTATTTTTATTTTTCATAAATTTATTTTTTTGTTTATGCTGTTTATTGTAATTTTTAAATTTAATAAAAAAAATATTTTTGTTTAATTTCTTTGTTTTTATATTTTTTCCTAAATGGTTTTTTTGCAATGTAATTAGATTTTCAAATTTGTTATTTTTTTATAAATTGAATAAATTATTTTTACTTACATTTATTTAACTTTAAAAATGTTAACCACCTCCAATCGGCCTCGAACCTGCGATTTCAGAACCAGAACCAGTAGTCTTCACGTGACGCTGCAGCCGACATTTGTAAGAAAAGCAATTAATTGCGTTTTATTTTTGGCTTTGGCTATTCAAAGGCAGATGTCGCTGATCGCCTAAGTTCTTCGAAATTGTTGAACTGGTAGACACATACTAGTTAATGAACTAGTATTTTTTCTATCTGGTTTGGCTTTTCACGAAGTTCTTTAAATATATTTTGAGCTAAGTACTCACCCGTACTTCGGGGGTTACTACTAGTTTTAATAAATTGTTAGTATAATCTATATATGGGTCAATCCATGCAAAGTTTACACCAAAAATTTTGCATTTCTTTGGGTAAAAATATGATACACATATTTTTTTATTTTCATGTGACACATACAGTTTCCGAGATATATTTTTTTGAAGGATTACGAGAAGTCGATACAATTATTTTTTAATACAGAAAATTGGATATTAAAAAACTAATAACAAATAAAATTTTTTTTTTCAAATTTAGTAATGTTTTTTTTAATTTTTTTTTATTGAAAACTGTTCAAATACTTAAGTAAAACCTGTAAAAATTTCAGAATGGGTAGTTCAAAACTACGCTTGTAATAAAATTTTAAACAACTACGAAAGCGATAAAAACGCGCGCTCTCCTTGGCGTGCACCATCAATGTACTCGTATAACAGGCTACATGCTCGCAGCTGAATTTCTTCGGCATTACATAAAAGACAAGTTCTGAATGTAGTTATTTATTTTTTTTTTGGGTTCTAATTACGCCCTTATACAATAATGAATATGAATTTCTACTTTTTATTTGCTGAGGCACGGCTTTTTCCCGGTTTTACAAAGCTTTCTCTTTTGAAATCGTTACAAAAAGAATAAGTCTTGACTTTCAATCGGTTATGCAGTATAATTTGCTTTGCTGCCTTTATGCTTAAGTGCACATTTAAGATACCTACCCCAAAATCCACATCAGCGGAATTATTTTTAACATTTATAAGGAAACTGCGCCGATAGATGCATTCAACATAACTGCACATTAGCGATACCTGCCTTAAACATTTGCAACTATTATCAAATATCAAAGAAAGTATTATGTTTACCTGCACTGGCTCTACACTTACCGTAATTTTACAAGCTTTTATTTATTTTGCTCATCTCGCAGAACAAAGAAAAAGGCTATCATTTTATGTAGTTATATAGATAATTACATACCAATCGGAAAAACTTTGCTTGCAGTAATTGCTACGTGGAAAGCGCTCCTCCTTTATTAGGTTTCATAGGGATTCGGATACCTTCCTCATTGAAGTAGTAAAGAAAATTCGGTTAAGTACTTTTTTCGGTTAAGTGCACAAGTTTTTCGTGCAAAGAAGGATGGGCAGCTAAGCAAAATATACTGTATTTACCTTGTTTATACCGACACATAAAGCGCTATGACTCAGTTCGGTGTGGTTCAAATCAATCGATAAGTGTATTGACTCAAATTTGTTTTCTCAGATCGGTTAGAAAACCCGTATAAACGAATAAGTCATTTAACGCAAAATCAAAATTGGCTATTCTTCTTTATACAGCCCGCTTTTAATTTTATTTATTGTTAATAAATTTGTATTGCTGTTCGTTTCCATTTCGGTCCACCGCGTAAATATATTATTAAATAAATATCGAATGAAAGTAACGAAGTTTGTTTACTTTTCAATACGGTTTAATCGAGTGCACTATAAAGACTGAGGAATAAACGTTAGAAAGAAATATGTGTTGAATCAAGTCGGTTTTTAGTTCTGTGTTCGTATGGAAAAGTAGCTTATGTCGAAAGGCTGGCTTTAGTATAAATCGGCATTCGCAGCATATGATTGCGAATTACTCACTGGCGCTGAACCGTTGAACAACTTTTGGCAAATAAACGTGCAAGAAATAATTCCGATACTAGCAAGTCAATATTCTCATTAAGTATCTTCAAAAGAGTCCTTGTCGTTTAAAGAATAAAGGGAATGCCGCATTATACTAAAGTCAGCCTTTCGCCATAAGCTTCTTTTCCATACGAACACAGAGTTAATGCGGTTTCTTCGCAGGTATAAACAAGGTAATAGTCTTTTTTTTCTGCTTCTTCCTAGTCTTGAACATTGTTATACAAAAACGAGATATTGGGTAGTGATGTTTCCAATAGATACAATTTTCTCTATGAGGGGGGGATTGATTCATATATCTGTGGTCATAAACAATAACCGCATAAGTAGAAAAACCTGTATTCGAGAAGAACGTTTTAAACATTTGCATTGTAATGTTAACCTAATGGGGAAACCAAAATATGTTCCACCATAACTTTTTAAATAGCCCAGCTGGCGGGATAGGGATTTCACATACACATGAAAGAGTAGTTGCAGAATATGATAACATATAAAACTCAATTCTTTCTTAAGTCGACTCAGGCGGTTATTGCTTATGACCACAGATAATATATCCATACCAAGTTCCAGTACTCTATCATGAACACTTCCAGAGATATGTCAAATCCGGTTGGTGGAATTCGATTTTCAAAAACTGTTTGCAATACAATCGGGAATTGTTCTTCATCCTATTGATGATAAAGTCATAGTAAAGCATATAA
>NW_023458568.1:17908835-17930060 GCF_013731165.1 Rhagoletis pomonella | reverse complement strand
TAAGTATTAAGAAGTTTTTTAAACTTAAATTCTTTGGAATAGTTTTTAGTTTATTGTGTGAAAATTTCAAATCGATCGATACACAAATATCTGAGATATAGCGTGTTTAAATAATAATTTCCTATCACGGTATGGTGTTTTAATTCGTTCAAACGAACGGAGTCGACGTGGTGCGACGGTGCGTGGCGACTGGTATAGCCCGCTATAAAACGCTTTATAGCTCGGAGAAATCAAAAAAGTCCCTTTTTTAATAATGCTTTATATGTAAAAAGACCTGGTCTTTCGATTGAGATACTTAAACCAATATTAAAAATGACGGGGCACCGAAATTGCGCATATGGAAACTGTGCATTTAGACATTATTTCGGTTTCAACCGAAACTGTGCATGTATGCTTTATTTCGGTTTTTACCATATGCATTATTTCGGTTTTAAACCGAAACTGTGCATGTATGCATTACTTCGTTTTTTTTCATATGCATTATTTCGCTTTTAAAACGAATGTATGCATATGCATAATTTCGGTATTTTCTCATATGCAATATTTCGGTTTTCAACCGAAACTGTGCATGCATGCATTATTTCGGTTTTTGTTATATGCATTATTTCGGTTTTCAACCGAAACTGTGCATGTATGCATACCTTCGTCTTTCACATATGCATTATTTCGGTTTTGAACTGAAATTGTGCATGCATGCATTATTTCGGTTTTTGTTATATGCATTATTTCGGTTTTCTAACGAAAGTGTGCATATGGATCATTTCGTTTTTTCTAATATGAATTATTTACTTCTACTTAGTAAGGGTTTTAATCCCTAAGCGCGGCTGAAAGCCGCCTACGCAGAGGAAAGTTCTGCGCAAAAATACGTCCGCCCTTCTTTTCCGGCAATACAGAAAGGAGAATTCTACTTAGTAAGGGTTATAATCCCTAAGCGCGGCCGAAGGCCGCCTACGCAGAAAGAAGTTCTGCACAAAAGTACTTCCGGCCCCCTTTTCCGGCAACACAGAAAGGAGAATTCTACTTAGTAAGGGTTATAATCCCTAAGCGCGGCCGAAGGCCGCCTACGCAGAAAGAAGTTCTTCGCAAAAATACTTCCGGCCCCCTTTTCCGGCAACACAGAAAGGAGAATTCTACTTAGTAAGGGTTATAATCCCTAAGCGCGGCCGAAGGCCGCCTACGCAGAAAGAAGTTCTGCGCAAAAATACTTCCGGCCCCCTTTTCCGTTAACACAGAAAGGAGAATCCTACTTAGTAAGGGTTATAATCCCTAAGTGCGACCGAAGGCCGCCTACGCAGAAAGAAGTTCTGCGCAAAAATACTTCCGGTCCCCTTTTGCGGCAACACAGAAAGGAGAATTCTACTTAGTAAGGGTTATAATCCCTAAGCGCGGCCGAAGGCCGCCTACGCAGAAAGAAGTTCTGCGCAAAAATACTTCCGGTCCCCTTTTCCGGCAACACAGAAAGGAGAATTCTACTTAGTAAGGGTTATAATCCCTAAGCGCGGCCGAAGGCCACCTACTCAGAAAGAAGTTCTGCGCAAAAATACTTCCGGTCCCGTTTTGCGGCAACACAGAAAGGAGAATTCTACTTAGTAAGGGTTATAATCCCTAAGCGCGGCCGAAGGCCGCCTACGCAGAAAGAAGTTCTGCGCAAAAATACTTCCGGTCCCCTTTTCCGGCAACACAGAAAGGAGAATTCTACTTAGTAAGGGTTATAATCCCTAAGCGCGGCCGAAGGCCGCCTACTCAGAAAGAAGTTCGTTTTCATGTATGCACTATTTCGGTTTTTGTCATATGCATTACTTCGGTTTTGAGTCGAAACTGTGCATGTATGCATTACTTCGGTTTTTGTCATATGCATTATTTCGGTTTTGAACCGAAACTGTGCATGTATGCATTACTTCGTTTTTCGCATATGCGTTATTTCGGTTTTCAAACGAAAGTGTGCATATGCATAATTTCGGTTTTTCTAATATGCATTATTGCGGTTTTTAACCGAAACTGTGCATATATGCATTATTTCGGTTTTTTTTCGTATGCATTATTTCGGTTTTTTTCATATGCATTATTTCGTATGCACATATGCACAATTTCAGGGTGCCAAAAATGACCATTATTGAGAAAAATTACAAATAAAATTTCGTTGCGAATTTTCACCGTGAAAATGGAAAATTTTGGAAAACGCATAGCACCATCAGATAGTCCGTACCAAAATCTATATAAATCATGGTTTTTGAATTATTTTTCCCATTTTCTGTCTACTTTTCAGCTATTCGAAAACAAGCCAGTTTTGCACCGCTCAGCGCGCTTCGGACATTTGACGTGAATCGCCTCATATATTAAAAAGTCTTTTTTTTGCCTTCTTAAACTTCAAAAAAATAATTCTCGGAAACTGTATGTGTCAAATGAAAATAAGTAAGTAAGTATAAGTAAGTAAGAAAGTCTACGTTCGGGCGGAGCCGAACATTAAATACCCGGCGCAAGTACCGCTACATGGTAAGCCGGGTTGTATAAATTTTGAGTAAATTAGCGTCCTTAAATTTCGCAATATGTAGTTTCAAGCATTTCTGCAATTTACCGTTATATGAAAAGCGGCCGTAATTTTAGTCCGATTTCAATAACGCTTTGCTTTTACGTGGCAAGGACAATAACCATACCGAGTTTGGTACAAATTGGTACAACGGTTACCGAGATACATATATGTGATTATAAGTGGGTGGTACCACGCCCATTTTCCAAAGTTTTATCATAAACGTATTTCTTGGTAAAGAATTGTTGCAAGCATCAATTTTGAATAAATTAGCTTTAATATTTACTGATTTTTCGATGATTTCGTATATTGGATGTGGGCGCGGTTATTGTCCGGTTTTAAAAATTTGCAGCCATTTGGTATGCTGTATCAAGGCTAACAACCGTGCCAAGTTTGGAAGAAATTGGTGCAGCGGTTACCAAGATATACACATGTAACCATAAGTGGGCGTGGCTACGCCCATTTTCCAAGAATTTATAATATTCTTACTTCTCGTCTAAAAGTTATTTCAAATATCAATTTTGAGTGAATTATCTTCAGTAATTACTAAAATATCGCAGTTTTCGTATTTCTGAAAATTACCGTTATATGGGAGGTAGGCGTGGTTATTGTCCAATTTTGCCCATTTTCAATACCATTCATCCTACGCCCGAAATAAGTGCACGTACCAAGTTTCGTTAAGATATCTAAATTTTACTCGTGTTATCGTGTGCACAGGCTGACGGACGGACGGACAGACAGTCACCGCTTAATCGATTTCTCTTTTCATTCTGATCATTTATGTATACATTTGTCTATATCTATTTCGATTCGTTTTGCCTGTTACAAACAAACGTTATGTGAACAAAGTTATAATACCATTGTGCACAAGTGCGCTCGGGTATAAAAATATGCGTATCATATTTTTACCCAAAGAATGCAAAGTAAAATAATTTGAGCGGGAAACAATTTTTGGTGTAAATTTTGCATGGATTGACCCATATATAAAAATATGAAATGTTTTTCGTATGACCTCGATGCCTGACCAAACGACTGAACCGATTTCAGTTCTGTAAAAAGCACCCTTTTGGACCTTATCTTTGGAAGGTTTTTTGATTTAAAAAATTTTAAAATTTTTTGTTGTTGTTACCAAAAATTTAAGAAAGCTGAGACGTCACGATTTCACAATTACATAGAGTTTTCCGTATATTGAATGTCACTAAACTACTAAACGGCTGGACCGATTTCGTTCATATTTGGAACATATGTCAGCACCTTGAAGTGAAATATTTCGACTAAAAATTTGATCGCTATGTGGCGCTGGGGTCGGGATATTTATAAAAATTGCATTTACTTGCCGATTTGGCTCATATTTTGAACATAAGTTAGCCAATTGAAAAGGAATATTTGGACTAAAAAATTACGCGATAGGAGGCGTTGGGGTCGGGATATTCTCAAAAATTAATTTACGCTAAGAGAAGGATAGATATCTACTATATATGTATTTGTGGAAGTATGTATGTATGTATTGTAGCAAGTCAAATAGGTTAAGATACTGCAGGGTTAATTTGAATATTAGCCGTTAGCTTGTCTCCTCTTATTATCCTCTATTCTCATAAACGTTGTACAGAGAACGTTAAATTCAGAGAAGCTGCAATTACGAATATGTAATAATATATACATATGTATGTATGTAAAAGTGATGCAGGCATATGAAATTGGCAAACTCATTGATGATTTGCCGTCGGCATTTGGGTCGAAAAAAATCGACTTTTACTTTTTTACCGATTTTGATGGTAGATGCTACGCTATTTTCAATGGAACAAAAGTTTTCTAGCTGCCTTAGTTTTTTCACAAACTCACTTTAAAGATGGACGCATTAACAAAAAAATGTACAAATGCAATGCACTTATTAACTTCAAAATTGTTTTTGAGTTTTACTGCAATACCAGTAGATATTATTTGTAAATAATATTTCTGGAGTCAAATGAAAATCCATTTCCCAGGCATGGGCATATGGATGCTTGTAGTACACACAGATGCGATCAACTAATTAGCAAAGAAATTCAAAATGATATTGTTTGCAAATTATGTTTATTTATTTGTTTTTAATAATTTCCCTTAAAAAATATTCAATCTATAACAGAAACCACAATAATAAAACTGTAAAAGCTTCCACAAATTGCAAAACACTTAATCAAACTTCAAAAAATTGTTATCGAAATTTCCAAATTTTTAATTAGAATATTTAGAAAATTTTCGGGTATGCAGCTCTGTAGCCCATTCAATCAAGTACACTAAAGTGCAAGTTTCTAGTCGTTAGAAATTACCGTTGATTTCTTAGAATTTTTTTTTTGTGGAGGGTGTTCGCATTTTCTTCCATACAACACATGATCAAAATTTTTTTTGTACGCACTTAGTCAATGAAATTTCATGTGCGGCGCTGGCACACAGAGAGAGTATTCTCCTAACAAAACTGAGCACCCCGGTTCGAATCTCAGCTGGCGCAAATTTCTATTTTTTAAAAGTGTCAATTAATGTAGCATGTATAATGATACATATATGTATGCTTGGGAAATGCATTTTCATTTGACTTCAAAGCTATTGGGGCATTTTCGTAGGCGAAATAAAGTCGACTCTTTAAGTTAAAGTTTATCAGCCCCAAATAAGAAGAAAGCTAGTATGTACATACATATATGTAATATTATGTGCACGTGCACGAACGTTATCAATAAATGAATTTGGAGTATGTGTATGGGGTCCATACCCTGCAAAAAATGGGACTAATCCTCGATGACTCTGGGAGCAATCGCAAAAGAGCATGCGACTAATACTACTTTTGATCCCTTTATATGGAATGAACTGTTCGCTTTTGTTCGAGCATGTCCTATGAAGAGACTAGTCGTTCACCTTTATACCCGACTGGGTATAAAAAGCGATTAGAGCACACAAGGGGTGGGTTTTGGGGTTCAAACACCCCCTAAAGCTAATAACATTAAATACAATATGTATCTTAAAGCTAAGAATCCAGCTCTCAAGGAAATTATAAGAAATATTTATTATAATTTCTGTTGCTTGAAAAAGCGCGAAAATATACGAGCTTTTTTTTCTTGAGAGCTGCAAATTGATTTAAGAAATTTTGGTAGAAGAATATTTCTCTTCCATTTCTCGTCCGTCGTTTTATATGAATTTTTCGTTTTTTTTGAAAGTTCAGTTAATTTTTTCGGTATTTGAAATATTTAAAAAATTTAGCAATTGTGAAAAATCACCATCTCTATCGAAAACCAGAAATCAAAAAATGAACATAGAAGTGCAAAAATTCATGGAATCAATAAATTTATTTTTACTGACTCTTTTTTAAAATTTTTGATTACGTACTTTTGAAAGTTGAGCGCATCTTGAGTTTATAAGGAGAGTAGTTTTTAAGGAAAGAACACAACCGACTTCAATTCTCATATTCAAATTTAGGGGTACCGTTAATTTCTTCATGATCCAATCATAGGATCTCTAAAACAAATTACGGGACGAACCTTGAGGTACTATCTTTCTAATAAAAAAATGATTATTGAAAATGGTTCACGTGGTCCAAAGTTATGTATTCCGGCGAGATGATCCCTTTTTTTTGAAGTCGGTTAAAAGCGTGTGAGTTCTGTTTATCCGTAAATAAAGTGCAGTTTATGAATTTTAAAACGTTTATTTATTTATTAAATACTGTACATAAAACTTGCATAAATGTATTTTAAAGAGGGTATTATCTGCAGCAAATTTTCAGTATTTTCCGGTGATATATCTCCAGAAATATAAACCCCGCCCCCCTAAAATATAATCCTGGGTGCGCCCCTGCGTTACTAGCATATAAGTTCCTATGCATTGAGTGCAAAATAGTGTATTTTAGTACGAAACGAAATGAAATTTTATGTTCCTAAATATTTTTTGCTTAGCACCATATAAAAAAGTGTTATATGTAATGTACATAAATGTTATATATGTACATATATTTTTACACATACATACAGGATGTCCCAGAAGTAAGGTGCCAAACTTTAGGAGAAGGTAGGTGGGGGAGTGAGCTCACTGATAAACAAAAAATTTTCAGGTAAAAGTGTCACCGTTTTTGAAATATTTACATTTTTTCGAATTTAAAAAAAATCGTGCCTTTTCATGTGTTTTCTTTAACTGCAACTACAAACCGGGCAATACTTAGTAAATTTTTTATGTAAAATATTTCCAGATAGTTGCCTCTCCATACTCAAATGCAATGTAGTTAAAATATATTAAGGAACCATCATAAGATTAGGACTATTTCTGGCTTTTTAACTTTTTGATATTTTCTTCCCCAACTTTGACTATCTCGGGTGAAAAAAAATGTACGGAGCTATAACTTTACATTACATAAAAAAATTGCTCATTTAATAAAGATTTCAGAAAGGTGCCACACTTACTGTTTTGAATAGAAAAAAAGTTACAGCCGCTTTTGTGGGTAAAGGACTGAGACACGCTAGAATGTATTTAATAGATTTAAATTGAATTTGCTCTTGTTACCGACCAATGACATGCTAAATAGTACAAAGGTACATTATTACCTGCTCCTGACTTTATTTTATGTTACTTACCGGATTTAGTGAAAGTGGATTTTGTGATATTGGACCCTTCGAACATTGTGTTATTAACACTATGACAGAGAACACGCAGTATACGTCGCATGAATATGCGGATATTCACCTAATTTACGGTGAAGCTTGCTGTAATGCCAGAGCTGCTCAAAGACTCTATGCAGAGCGATACCCCAATCGTCGACATCCGGGTCGTGAAGTATTCGCCCGGACCCATAGAGAAATATATGAAGGTAAGTGATTTTTACACCTTTCTTGTTTGCTTGCTTGTTAACTATCATTTTTCACTTTTTTAAGGTCGCATACCTGGAAGGCGCGGCGGCGAAACAGGACGTCCTGCAACGGTAGATGTTAAAGCTGTGTTAGAGGAAGTGGAACTAGGTCCATCGACTTCAGTGAGAATGATGGAAAGACGGACGGGAATACCAAAAACTACAGTTCACAAAGCTTTAAAAGACCACCGATTTCATCCCTTCCACATTCAACGTGTTCAGGCTCTACAGGAAAGAGATTACCTGTCGAGGGTTAGATTTTGCCGTGAAATGTTTCGAATGCATGAATCGGACCCCAGCTTTTTTAATAAAATAATTTAGAGCGATGAATCATCATGCAAACGTGATGGTTATTTTAATTTACATAACCTTCACAGTTGGCAGATAGACAATCCTCACGAAATAAGAGAAGATCGTTCGCAGTACCGGTACAAAATAAATTTATGGTGCGGTATTTTTAATTGTCAGATATTGGGACCTGTGGAACTGCCGCCAACGCTCAACTCTCACAGTTATTTAGAGTTCCTTCAGGAACGGCTTCCAACTCTTTCGGAAGATGTACCCTTAAACCTGCGGCGAAGACTATGGCTGCAAAATAACGGGTGCCCTGCTCACTACGGGCGTGAAGTAAGAGCTCATTTAGACGAAACTTATCCTCGCCGATGGATTGGACGATACGGGCCAATCACGTGGCCCGCTCGATCGCCAGACCTGAATCCATTAGATTTTTTCTACTGGGGCTGTCTTAAGGACAAAATTTATTCAAAAACAATTCAAACGAAGAGCATTTGCGGGAACAAATAAATGGAGCTGCTGCTGAGATAGCCCAATTGAGTTTAAGATCTCTAAAGGCGTCTTTTCTTAAAAGGTGCCGAGCTTGTATTAGAGTAGAAGGTCGCCAATTTGAGCATATTTTATCAATAAATCAATAAATTTTTCTTCAAACAACTCATGTATACCTTATTTCACGTGAACCCATCCTTCACACAAAATATTGATAGATATAGCCCTTGTTATAGACTCTAGTCCGAATTCCAGAAGGTAACATAAAATAATGTTAGAAGCAAGTAATTACGTACCTTTGTACTATTTAGCATGTCATTTGACGGTAACAAGAGCAAATTCAATTTAAATCTATTAAATACATTCTAGCGTGTCTCAGTCCTTTACCCACAAAAGCTGCTATAACTTTTTTTTTCTATCCAAAACAGTAAGTGTGGCACCTTTCTGAAATCTTTATTAAATGAACAATTTTTTTATGTAATGCAAAGTTATAGCTCAGTACATTTTTTTCACCCGAGATAATCAAAGTTGGGGAAGAAAATATCAAAAAGTTAAAAATCCAGAAATAGTCCTAATTTTATGATGGTTCCTTAATATATTTTAACTACATTGCATTTGAGTATAGAGAGGCAACTATCTGGAAGTATTTTAAATAAAAAATTTACTAAGTATTGCCCGGTTTGTAGTTGCAGTTAAAGAAAACACATGAGAAGGCACGATTTTTTTTTAAATTTGAAAAAATGTAAATGTTTCAAAAACGGTGACACTTTTACCTGAAAATTTTTTGTTTATCAGGGAGCTCACCCCCCACCTACCTTCCCCTAAAGTTTGGCACGTTACTTCTGGGACACCCTGTATGTATGTATGTACATACATGTGTATGTAATGTTGCATAACAAGCCAATTAATTCAATTATTTCTTTTCTTTTGTTTTTTTAACTCCGTGAAATGTACTGATTTTATAAATTAATACATTTATTTGTAACTTTTTATGGAATCGGCATCGGCATCGGCCGATTCTTTCCCCATAAGCCGATCAATCGGCATCGGTACCTGAAAAAAAATTGGGATCGGTCGGACTCTAATATTTACAACTCACGGCAGCATACATACACACATACATAATTACACGTATACTCAAATATAACAATAACTATTTCATTCATAAACGCATTCGCATCCCTGCAAAAAATTGTGCGACTAATCTCTAAAGCGAGTATTCCGAGATTACTCTCAATCGGGTACAATTGGGCATTAATTAGTCCCCAACTCATCTCTAACGGGTACTATTAACGATTTAATGATATGTACGCACTTAGTCAATGAAATTTCATGTGCGGCATTGGCACACAGAGAGAGTATTCGCCTACCAAACTGAGCACCCCGGTTCGAATCTCAGCTGGTGCAAATTTTTATTTTTATTTTTTAAAAGTTACTAGTCGCTTTTTATACCCGTTCGGGCATAAAGGTGAACAATTAGTCTCTTCATAGGACATGCTCGAACAAAAGCGATCAGTTCATTCTATATAAAGAGATCAAAAGTGGTAATAGTCGTATGCTCCTTTGCGATTGCTCCCGGAGTCATCCCGGATTAGTCCCATTTTTTGCAAAGATATTTCTCAAGGTCAAGATCATTCATTCATAAATACTACAGCAGCACATCTCCTCGCAAATTCATCACCGTCAGGCGCAACTTTGTCAATCCGACAAAAAAATTCTAAAATGTAAAATTGAAGAAATCTCGGCCAGTCAAGTGAAAGGTGGCAATTATTTCTCTGTATCCAGTAAAATAAGTTATCTCGAATTTTGGTAATTTTTGGTAATTTTTGACAAAACACTCAATTTCTCTGTTCCCTTCCAATATTTCAACCACTAACTAGTATTTTAAGGTGTAATTTTAATAAACACTAGCAGGGTACCCGACGTCGTTCGGGGTGATCAAATAAAAATCTAAAAACGATAATACAAACCTTCTCTTCCTCATAAAAACGGATACATACTATTTAGAACTTAATTTTTCTTTTTATTTAATTTAAGGCTTCCTTATAAAGAATATTTTTAGTTTTATTGTGTGGTGCATAAACATATAGATTATTCGGACTTCCCACTCATGAGCATCCGACATATAATTGACCGTGGGTAAAGCAGGGCTCTTCCAACTGAAGTCCAGCCACCTTTACCGTTTGACCTTGCGATTTGTTTATCGCCATAGCGAAACTAAGCCTCAAAGGAAACTGAAGCCTTTTAAATTCAAACGGGAGATCTAATGGAATTCGTGGCAGAAAAACGTATTCTCCTTGGCCACATCCAGTAATAATTGTCGCTTCAATTATATTTGTCATCATTTTTTTTACTACCGGTCTTGTTCCATTACAAAGTTTGGGTGGATCAAGGTTACGCAGAAAAATAACAGGCACACCAATTTTCAAATTTAGATTATGGGGAGGAACTCCTGAGGGCTCAAGCGAGTTCAAAAACTCTACTGGGTAATGTACACTTTCCTCCTGGCATGGCACGGTATCTATAGATTTGCGCGAAGTACCAGGAAGTGTTGCAGAAGCTGAAAGTTGATGTTATTCACAGTAACATTTTTAGGAGCTAGAATGGCTCTTTCACACAGCCAGTGATGTCTCGCATAATTTTCCGTAAGATTATCAAAGACTTTTGTTTTAAGCTCCTCTACTGTTTCAACAATGGTGGCTATTGAAGCAAGATGAACTCCGCCTTCAGTGTCAGTTTGTAAATCACCGTTTCCTAGTTTCAACAAATTAGATGCGAATTTATTTGACAATTGATCCCCATATACATGGGCTCTCATACTTGTACACAGCTTGAATTGATTTTAAACAGGCCCTTATTTCTTCCGCTCGTGTACCTCTACGAATTATAGGCAATGTTTGTCTAAAGTCGCCTGCCAAAACCAATGTTTTACCACCCATTATTTTCTTGTTGCTGCAAATATCCTGTAGTGTTCGGTCTAAGGGCCGGTTGTTCAATGTCTGATTAGCACAAATCGGAGGTAGAAGCTCCGGTTAAGTACAACGACTGCTTTATCGATCACATGTTACATGCATGATGTCGAAATCGTCGATAGTGTAGTGGTAGCGATAACCAGACATTGAACAACCGGCCCTAAGGCTTCTAAAGCAGCTTTATGAGCCATAGTGCATTCATCCCAGATGATAATCTGGCATCGCTTTAGGACTTCTGATAAGCCCGTTCCTTTGCTTATATTGCATGTAGGTGTTTCTTGTGCTGCTAAGTTTAGGGGAAGCTTGAATATAGCATGATCTGTTCTTCCTCTTGGCAGAAGAGTTGCCGCAATGCCAGAAGACGCTACGGTGAGTGCAATTTGCTTGTTTTTTTTTCTAATTTGAGCCAACAACGTTCTTATAACGAATGTTTTACCTGTGCCACCTGGTGCATCAAGAAAGAAGAGTTTACTTGCATTATTTACAACGCTATTCATAACTGCTTCAAATACTGCTCGTTGCTCGGGTAGAAACTTCGAAATATTCGTCTCAGTTTGTTCGATTAAAGATTCGACATCATAGCAAAGTTCTCGCGTTACTTCATGGCTCAAGTTATGAATAGTACTCTTCTGAATCACAGGAAGTCCATACGTTGGAAGCTCATTTCCCCCTAGAGATAATAGTTTATCTTCAATGGCAGCAAGTGCTAAACTGTATGTATTATTATCATATGTTATTTCACGACTTTGATTTTGAATCTGAGCAAGGTGCAGAAAGTCTTCGGATAGATTGTCCTTATGATTTTGCCACAGTGCAAGTGGATTTGAAATATTGCACACGTGGATTAGAATTGCAAATAAGTTTCTTAGACTTGTTGGGGAATTTGACATCGATGCTTCTGTCATAGTGGCTTGCCAATGTGCATCGTCTTCAAGAAGTCCACGGAGCAAACACGCTTCTCTATAAGTTTGACAGACAGTACCATTCACTGTTTTTAATCTTTCGAATCAGGTTGGCCCCCTTACTTCTAAAAGAAGTATTCTAAAAAAAAACATTCTTGCCGGTTGGGATGGACAGTATAAATTATTGCCAAAGTCTCGTCTTTAAAAATATCTGGTTGTCCTTCTACACAACTTCCCCCTTTTCTTCTGTTCCATTTGTTATTTTTCCAAGTATAATAACTTGGAACCTCAGAATAAAGCAATGCTGGCAAATAAATCCATTTGGCCAAGTTGGAAAAATGCCGTAAGCGTTGTGTTTCTTGGAGCGATAACTTGCTGTAAAATATTTTGTTCATTAAAGTATATTCTTTGGCCATTTTCTAAATGGACACTGAGCTGTTGAATTGCAGGATGTCGCTCGTGGATAGGGAAACCCAAAATTCGCCAAAAAGCTTCACTGCTGCTTTTGTATCTTCCACATTGGTAGGTGGTTACTTCATCGTTTAAATTTGGATTCTGAAGAGCGTACATCGTCGCATCGGAACCTTTGTTTACGTACTTGCAAACTTATTTTATAGAATTACAAAATTCTACATTTATATGAGCCTCAAAAGCTTTTGAAAGTAGTGGACAATAAGGAACTATCCATCTATTGTCAATATCAACCTCGATACCATTGTTGACTTTGATTTTCGTAGACACTCCACCATGCCCTGGTTTTCTCCTTTTGTAAAGTGGATAACCATCTATTCCAGTTTGCGTTTCATTTACAAACTGTCTCGGATATCTCTTGATACATTTGCCATTTACCGTACATGGAGAATTGGCATTCAAATTTCCGCATGGCCCATGTACCATAGTTTTCTTAATGATATGAAATAGAACTGGATCGGTATTGGGATCTGGCAGTTCCGCAGAAATAATTAAGTCAATTTGGTTAGAATGTATTTTGTTGTTAAGCCACAATAGCATGAGCATGAGGAGGCCTCGTTTTTGCCACTCTATCGTATACATATCGCAACGTATTGAGCCAAAGATCATACATTTTTTATAAGACTCATCATCTTATAGGGCCTCCACTTGTTTTAAAATTTTTTAATCTAAGAATACTTTTGTAAAAGTTTTTTAATTTGTCAACTTTTGAAAAACTTTCATTCACATTTTTTCCGTGGTTTGAAACGCAATAAAATTATTTTTTAAATGATATACGTTTTTACTATTCACTTAGTAAGCAACAATTGGTGACCCCGATTTTTGAAAATGCCGTTGGTTACTCGTGAAGACAATGCTGGAAACAACAACCAGCCGGTAGCCGCTGCATCCGGTTCACATCCCTTGCTGATGATGCCTACAACATCCAGCGGAATACCATCGTCTTTTTCCGGAACTTCAATGGAGAGTAGCATGTTGCCTGGAGAAATTTTTTCGGCACTCATCCCGAAGCTGCCACCTTTCTGGCGTGAAGAGCCAGAAATCTGGTTTTTACAAATTAAATCCAGTTTCAATCTTGCTGGCATAAGCCAAGATTCAACAAAATTTGAATATCTGCCTAGCCATCTTGATAAGTCGATTCTTTACGTAGTGAAAGATATCATCAGGAGTCCTCCAGCACAAGGACGTTATAGAGCGATGAAACCAAGAATCATCCAACATTTTACAGAATCCGAGGAGAGTCAGCTGAAGCAGCTGTTAAACAACTTAGAGTTGGGTGACCAAAAGCCGTCGCATCTTACGCACCGCATAAAGTCTTTGGCAGGATCTAAGGTCAGTGATAATGTTTTGAGAACGTTATTTTTGGAAAGACTTCCGGAAAAATTCAAGTGTATCCTCGCGGTCACAGAAGCTGCTCAATTGGACAAATTATCGAACTTGGCAGATAAAAGTTTTGAACAATTTTCTCCTACTTCGATGTCCATTGCTGAATTGGGCCAAAAAAATGTGCGATCCGATTTGCCTCGTCCTGTCGCATCGTCTCTTTCCGAACTACCCGATTTATTACCAAAATTAGACTCAATCATTTCGAGGATAGAAGCGATCGAAAACCGAACCCGTGCTTCTCATCGTGTTAATTCATCCAGACATCGTTCATCACAATCTCGTTCAAAATCACGAAACAGCAAAGATTTAGGGCTATGCTGGTATCACTGGCGTTTTGCTGAGAAGGCAACAAAGTGTTTACAGCCGTGCGCTTTCAAAAATTCAAAAAACTAATTCCGCCCTCGTCAGAAGTTTCGACCACTCATGGCGAGGGTAATGTCGATTATTCTTTTCTGAGCGTAAGACGAAAGTAAAATTTTTGATTGACTCAGGAGCTGAGCTTTCAGTTTTTCCATGCAAGTCTTCAAAACAATCCAGTAAACTCTTTCTTTACGCTGCTAACAACACTCGTATCCCTACTTACGGTGGAAAATTACACAGGTCTGAAAAAAATGGGCTCGGAATGTTCTATAAAAGTGTAGTGTCATTTCCGAAGTAATTTTTTGCGTAGAATCCGAATCCGGGGTTTAAATTGCTCTATCACGTCTCATGTTATCTCAATGGATTTTCGAATATCGAAAAATTCACAAACATGGAAACTTCAAAATGCGATATCTCAGTGAAAAATAAAGATATTTAAGCAAACTCAACGGCATTTAAAAGAGGAAGACTATACCACGTTTACTTTTTTATGAAGAGCAAAATCTGCGTAGCTACATAACCTCAAAAATGGGCAAAAACAGCGTTTTTGCACTTTTAGGTTAGGATATCTCAAAATCCTGACGTGATAGAGCAATTTAAACCCCGGATTCGGATTCTACGCAAAAAATTACTTCGAAAATGACCCTACACTTTCCTAGAACAAAACGTTGTTGACCTGTGTTATTAGAACTTGATATGGGCCTTTGGCGAAACTAGAGATAGAATTTCATTTCGGCAGATGTATCAAGACCAATCATAGTTGCTGATTTTTTGCGATATTTGATGGTTGATGGTTTAACGTTTCTGTTAGTTTTCTGAAAGGAAAGGATCTTTGCATCAAGGCTATATCAGAAGAAAGTAAATTTCATGAACTTTTTAAAGAATATCCTGAATTGTATTCTGCTCAAACGTTTTCTACCGAATGCAAGCATCAAGTCGTCAACCATATCACAGTTTCTGGTAGCCCTGTAAAGGCACGCCCAAGAAGATTAGATCCGCAAGAACTTGCTATAGCTAAAGCCGAATTTCAATATCTTTTGGACAACAGAATCATTCGCCCAAGCAGCAGTAATTGGGCTAACCGACTGCACATGGTACCAAAAGCCGATGGCACTTGGAGACCATGCGGTGATTATCGAGCACTAAATAAAATTACTGTGTCGGATAAGTATTCGACACCATATCTGAGTGATTTTACTATGGAAATGGCGGGTGATAAAATATTTTCAAAATTTGATCTTATGAAAGCGTATTACCAGATCCCAGTAAATCCTGAAGATATCCCTAAAACCGCAGTTATAACACCATTCGGTCTGTTCGAGTTTGTGAGAATGCCCTTTGGGTTATATAATGCGGCTCAAACCTTCCAGCGTTTCATGGATGAAGTTGTCAGAGGTCTTGATTTTGTTGTTGTTTATCTTAATGATGTTTTGGTTCTTTCGTCCGATCCTGGTCAGCACTGGAAGCACATCTGGCAACTATTTGATCGATTTAAAACTTATGGTATAGTTGTCAACGCTGGAAAATGTGATCTTCGAGTATCAGAACTTAACTTTTTGGGACACAAAATTTCCGCTTCTGGTTTTGGTCCAATGCAAAAGAAAGTAAGCGCAATTGTGGATTATACAAAACCTTCAACAGTCAAGGATTTAATAAATTTTTTAGCATTGGTTAATTTTTATCGAAAATTTCTACCAAATGGAGCAAAATATCAAGCACCTTTAAATATTTTGTTGATTGGGGCAAAGAAGAATGACATGCGACCTATTTCTTGGAATACAGAAACCGTTTCTGCTTTCGAGAAAGTAAAAAACGAAGTATTCCAAGCTACAATTCTTGCTTTTCCTCTACCAGATGCCGTCCTTGCACTTAAAGTGGATGCTAGCAACTTTGGCATGGGGGCGTCGCTAGAGCAATACGTTAATGGTGACTGGCAACCTCTAGGATTTTATTCTAAAAAGCTTGCCCACGCTCAAGTAAATTAAAGTACTTATGATCGGGAATTGCTTGCAATCTACTCCGCAGTAAAATACTTTCGCTATTTCTTGGAAGGACGACAACTTCAAATTTTCACCGATCACAAGCCTTTGGTTTACGCATTTCAGCAAAATTTAAATAAAGCATCTCCACGTCAATGTAGACAACTGGATTTTATTTCACAATTTTCAACAAATATTGTTCATATATCTGATAACGTTGTCGCTGACGCTCTATTCAGGGTCGAATCCATAGATTTTAAAGGCATTGATTATGAGGAGATGGCACAAGTCCAAAAAGAGGAAGTGGAGCTGCGAAGTATGCTGCAGACTGAAGGAAGTTGCTTATTGAGAATAATCAATCTACCGGACAGTGATATTCAAATTTACTGTGAAGTATCATCAGGTGTAGCACGACCGTATGTACCACTTAAATTTCGCAAAGTAATTTTCAAAAATATGCATCATTTATCACATCCTTGCATTCGTTCTACTAAAAAGCTAATCACGAAGAAATTTTTCTGGCCTTCAATGAAAAAAGGTTGTAGTGGAACGGACAAGATGTTGTATCTCATGTCAAAAATCAAAAATTTCAAAGCACACTTCAAGTCCACTAGGTAAATTTCCTGTAAGCAGTGGTCGTTTTAAAGAAGTTCATATCGACTTGGTTGGTCCATTACCAATATCTGAAGGCTATAGTTATTTGCTCACTTGTATCGACCGATTTAGTCGATGGCCGGAAGCATTTCCTATAATGAATATTAACGCTGAAACAGTTTGAAACCCGTTTTATGACTTTTGGGTTTGTCGTTTTGGGTGCCCAAATATACTTATTTCTGATAGAGGACGTCAATTTGTATCATCACTTGTTCGTGATCTCGCGAAGTTTCTTGGAGCAAGACATAATATCACCACAGCGTCTCACCCCCAATCCAATGGTTTAGTTGAACGTTTCCACCGCACTTTAAAGATTGGATTAATTTGTAATGAACATTTGTATGGCGTTCAACGCTTAATTCTGTGCTTTTAGAAATTCGTACTTCCTTAAAGGAAGATCTGAAAACTACTTCTGCTGAACTTATATATGGAGAAGCTATTCAACTTCCAGGAGATCTCATTCAACCACAACCAATTGGAGATCCTACAAGTTTCGTTTCAACTTTAAAAACGATTATGAAAACTTTACAACCTGTTCCAACATCGGCGCACTCCAGCAAGACAGTTTTTATTAGCAAAGACTTAAATACATGCACACATGTCTGGATCCGTGGTGATACTGGTCGGTCATCTTTGGATTTTAAATATTCAGGTCCATATACAGTCCTCGAGTGATTCCCTAAATACTTTAAAATATCAGTTAAAGATACAATTGAAAAAATTTCTATAGACCGTTTGAAATCAGTTTTTCAATCAAATGGACTTTAAATGTTTATTGTTTTTTCTTTGCAGTTTCTTAGAGGAGAGCTATGTGGGACCTCCACTTGTTTTACAATTTTTTATTCTAAGAATACTTTTGTAAAAGTTTTTTAATTTGCCAATTTGTGAACAACTTTCATACACATTTTTACCCTGGTTTGAAAAGCACTAAAATTATTTTTTAAAGGATATACGTTTTTACTATTCACTTAGTCTTAATTATTTTTTGTCGAAATACTCTTGCTACCAGATCTGGACGATCTTTCGCAGACTGACCATGGGAGAGTTCTTCTTTTATCTCTTTCCAAGTAGGATTGCATGTAAACGTTATAAAAAGATCAGGTTTCCCATAAGTCCTCACATAGGTCATGGCATCTTGGGTGCGTTCATGCATGTATCTAAATATATACATATATGTAGTATTTTTAGTTTTGAGTAGGCAAAAAGTTACACTGGGTCATAGATTACGGATCTGTATAACTTTTTTTTTTAGATCAGATAATTTTTCTTCAATACTTTCATTTTAAGTTTGCATTGTGAAATAAAAATATCAAACTTTGATAGGGCAGAAATTTAAAGATAATATGGTGTTTGTAAATTTTTATTATTAAAGCCTTTTATAAAAAAAATTAAGCTACCAATGAAAAAAACAATAGATAAATAAAAAAGTTGTGAATTGAGAAATGAAATTGCGACATAAGCGAGCATGGCGTATGAGTAATATTCTTTCCTCCTCATATATATTTCAAACAAAAAAATCAATGCGCATTTTCATTTGTCCACTCAAAACCTTTATTTATCCCTAAGTTTTCATTCATTCTGCGACCCTTATTTCATAAATCCTGAAATAAAAGTTTTTTTTATTAGTCCGAAATACTCAGTAAATAACAGTTATTTTTAACTTTTGTTTAATTCCTCAAAAACTGAAAGTTATTTTTGATTTGTAAGAATAAGATTGGATTTTGATACAAAATTAATTCAGACTGCCGTAATAATAATCATTATACATTTCACATAACTGGGACTTCCTGTGAAACTGGATGGTAGAATACATATTTTTCCTACATCAGTTATTTCGGTGTTTTCATTACTAACTACATCCCTGAGATGTATGTATGAACCAACGCGTGTGGTGTGTTTTTATGTACAAAAGGCGCTCTGCTTCCACCTTTGCATAAATGTCAACAGCATACTTGACATCGGGTAAATGATTGAAGTAGTTGTCTCGGACCATAAAAGTGTAGGCGTAGAAATCCATACATGACACTGTTTTGTTCCCTTGTGTTTGGGGAATTCGAAAATGATAGCAATCTTCGCCATATACGCATATTAATGGATATTGAAGAGGATCGTATGATCGGAGTGTTTCTGTGATTCTTTGTATACTATTGTCGCAAAGTTTTATAACGATATCTCTTTTCCCACAATCTTGATTATTCATTACTATAGCCACTTCATTGCAGGTTGGTATGTTAAAACGACTACGATGTTCCCCGGCAGGCCGCTTATCCGCGTGTATCACCAACTTTAAATCAGGTGAATTAGACATTTCCATAGCACATTTGAAGCTTCTAACGTAGTTGTTAGTGATGTGCACCATTTCCTGCAATTGGATTGTAATGCTACGCTCTATCGCATTTAAATACGCGCAACGCAGTTCGGCTTGGTCGTGCATGTTACTTACAAAATATATTTGCAAAAACTGTGGTTTTTGCTTACCCTCCGGTTGGAGCGATCCAATGCTGTGGTAAACTTGAACTTGTACTTTAAATGTCGGCATAAAACCACCTTCGTAAACAATATTTGCCCCAAATGACGTCATTTGAAATGCCGAGTTATAGTTTCGAATTCTCTTTAGAAACGCTTTTGATTCGGAAGTGGTCCCTAGCAATAACGTGTTTAATGGGTTCGGTGGATCAGCTAGAAGAGGTAGGAATACCTTTCCATTTGAGCAACACATGCTAGGGGTTTCACCTTTCCACTTCTTCGATTTACAGTGCTGGCACTCATCCGACATTGGCCCAATATTAGTAACATCTAAATGATGCTCGCTGAATAATTATATGCACCGTACTTCAAGTCATTTAAATTAAACGTGCGTTCCCTGCGTGCAGAGTTTCTTGCTGCATTGGACTGCAAGCGGGCTCGGCGTTCTTCCCCAGTCTCTTCAGCTCTTTGACGATTTTGCCTGAGTGCTTTTAATGAATGTGTCAATATATTTCTTCGCTTCCTCGGAGGCATACTCAAACAATCGTTTGTGAAAATGTGTGAGTATTCAAGTCAAAATATATACGGAAATCTTTATATCACTGTTTTGAGTATCTAAGGTCATGTGAAAAATAATAGGTACACGATTTTTTGACCAGTTATAGATATATATCTTTTGTCTGTATAACGTTTATAATTCTTTTATAAAAGTGCAGTTCATTACCTAATGAAAACTACATGAGTCTAAATTTTAAACTTTGTAGAAAAATTTACACAACAAACATTTTATTCAGACTTTTTAAAAAAAATTAAGTACGCAGTTTTATAGCCCATTAATTTCTATCTTAACAAAATACAAATTTCAAGTGGCAATGAATTCGCATTTATTTTTGATAATTTTTTTTTGCCGATAGTGTTATTATTTTCTACCATACCAAAAAAAAATCTCAAACATACATACTTTGTATGGAAGTGGGTGACACCGTTAGCAAAAAAGATAGAAAAAATCAACGCTATTTCAAACTTGCATTTTATTAAGCTAGAATTTATGGGCTTAAAATTTTTCTACAAAGTTTGAAATTTAGAATTATATAATTTTTGGATGGATAATAAATGACCTGCCATTTTATGAAAAAAAAATTTACAAACAAAAGAAAATTTAGTCAAAACTGGCGAAAACCTCGTGAAACTACTATTTCACACATGACTATATTTAAATTGTTTGCTGTAACAAATTCTAAAAATATTGCGCTCTCATTCTTCTTCACTTTATTGTCTTATGCACTGAAGTTCTTTTACTATTTAAAAAATATTTTATAGAACTATTTGAAAGAAATCAGCTGATTCCTTTTTAAATACACAGATGAACACACAACATTTTCTTGGCAAAATTAGGCTGGCAGTCTTTACATCAACATCTGCTTTGAATGTGCACATATATTTCTTTCCTACCTCGGAGGCGTATTTACCCAACCGTTTATAAAAATGTTGAGTACCTATTTAAATTTATTTGATTTTCAAAGGCACATTTAACTCTTTTGGAGCAAATTAAGTCAACAAAACCAAATATTTTGAAGTATAACTTTTTTAAATTTACTGTTTTAAGCATTGTTAAAAAATGTGTTTACTGAAATATTTTAAAGTTAAAGTTATCTATGTACTTTTAAACTTCACAAATGTATACACATAATTTTTTGGCGAATAGATAGACAGTCATAATATGAACGGCAATATTTGCACCACTTTTGAGTATCTAAAGTCATGTGAAAAATAATAGGTATACAATAAAAACTAAGATTTCCAACATGACTATAAGCCGGGCTCCCATTTCCACGTACTTTTGCGATTTGCGTTTTTGTAA
>NW_023458568.1:17887161-17903835 GCF_013731165.1 Rhagoletis pomonella | reverse complement strand
TTAGCAACAATGCTATTTTATAAATTCAAATTCGCTAAATAATTTAATATTCAAAAGCAGCCTACTGAGATTTGAAAATATTAACGTAAACGTTATTAATACATACATATTTCCGCAAATATGAATGTAAATCTTAAGTTGCGTTCCCTAACTGGCAAGAAGTTGCAAGATTTTACAGGATTTTACCAGAATTTTTGCTGGTAAAATCTGGTAAAATGTCAAACCACCAGCTGTTCAAATGATTTCAAATTTTAATAAGCAAAAACAAAAAAGCATCTGCATTTTCACTTTATGAAATATATCCAAGCGACGAAATATCAAGTTTTGTAAGTATTGTAAGTAAGCCTTGGGTCACGGCAGAAAGAGAGGGAGCTTCGGTGGGGCCACTCTGACTTAATCGGTTTAAGGGCTCACTGAAGTCTGCAGCGTCTGTTCACTAGTAGGTGCGGCTGCAAGCGGGTGTCTGCTTGGAGCAAGCGGCTCGCTATATAAACGTGTATTTGGTTGCGAAACCACCCCGTCCCAGCAATGGGTTGTGCGCTGGGCTTGGGACCCGCCACGTAAAAACCACTTCCAGTGAAGAAGCAAGGCAAAGCCTCGGATGAGACCCCCCCTTATGATGACGACCACGGCAAATGTTTAAAGGACTACGATTTGAGGGCATGCACCTGGAATGTCCGGACCCTTAATGGGGAAGGTGCCTCTGCCCGGCTGGTTGATGTTCTCGTAAGGACAAAAGCTGACATCACCGCCATCCAAGAAATGCGTTGAACGGGGCAAGGCAAACAATGTCTGGGGACTTGCGACGTCTACTACAGCTGCCATGTAAAGGAGCGCAAATTCGGAGTTGGATTTGTGGTGGGAGAGAGACTCCGTCGCCGAGTACTGTCGTTCACCCCGGTGGACGAGCGTCTAGCCACAATCCGCATCAAAGCGAGATTCTTCAACATCTCGCTCATCTGCGCCCATGCCCCGACGGAAGAGAAGGATGAGGCATCCAAGGATCTCTTCTATGAGCGCTTGGAGCGCACGTACGAGCGCTGCCCCCGTCATGATATCAAATCGTGCTTGGCGACTTCAATGCCAGGGTGGGCAAAGAAGGGATCTTTGGAACAACCGTCGGAAAATTCAGCCTCCACGACGAAACATCCGACAACGGATTGAGGCTGATCGACTTCGCCGGGGCCCGAAACATGGTAGTATGCAGTACTAGGTTCAAGCATAAAAAGATCCATCAAGCTACCTGGCTGTCTCCGGATCGAAAAACGAGAAACCAAATCGATCATGTTGTGATAGACGGAAGGCACGCTTCCAGTGTTTTAGACGTACGCACACTCCGAGGCCCAAACATCGACTCGGACCACTATCTTGTTGCAGCCAAGATACGCACCCGCCTATGTGCAGCAAAAAATGTGCGCCCAAATATGCAAGGAAAGCTTAACGTCGAAAAGCTGAAATCACAACAGACAGCCAGCGCTTTCGCTACTCGACTCTCACACCTGCTCTTAGAGAGCACTCTTCAACAAACCGACATATGCGAGCAGTGGAACCACATTTCCCGCTCATTAAGTACCGCCGCCGAAGAAGTAGTCGGATTTCAGCGAGCCCGAAAGAACAACTGGTACGATGAGGAGTGTCAGGAAGCTGCAGAGAAAAAAGATGCCGCCTACAGGGCCACGCTGCGATCGGGCGCAACGCGCGCTATATGGGACCGCTATAGGGATCTGAAGAGGGAAACGAGACATATTTGCCGCAACAAGAAGAGAGAGGCAGAAATACGTGAGTGCGAAGAGCTTGAAATGCTGGCCGACAGGAGGAATGCCCGAAAATTTTACCAGAGAGTTAGGCGACTTACGGAAAGTTTAAAGACCGGGCGCACTCCTGTAAGAACAATAATGGCGACCTAGTAACTGATGTCCAGAGCGTACTTAAATTATGGAGGGAACACTTTTCCGCCCTACTAAATGGTAGCAGCACAGAAAGTTGTGGAGAAGAAGAACCCGAGCCCGCAGTCGATGATGACAAAGTCGACGTTCCACCGCCTGACTATGACGAGGTACGTATAGCAATAACGCGGCTGAAAAACAACAAAGCCGCTGGAGCTGACAGTCTGCCAGCTGAGCTATTCAAGTACGGCGGCGAGGAGTTGATAAGGTGCATTCATCAACTCTTGTGCAGAATATGGTCAGATGAACGCATGCCCGACGACTGGAATTTAAGCGTGCTCTGCCCAATCCACAAGAAAGGTGACCCCGCCATTCGCGCCAACTACCGCGGGATCAGCCTTCTAAGCATAGGTTACAAGGTCTTATCGAGCGTATTGTGTGAAAGACTGAAGCCCACCTTAAATGAACTGATTGGGCCTTATCAGTGTGGCTTTAGACCTGGCAAATCCACCATAGACCAGGTATTCACAATACGCCAAATCTTGGAAAAGACCCGCGAGAAAAGGATCGACACTCACCACCTATTTGTCGACTTTAAAGCCGCTTTTGACAGCACTAAAAGGAGTTGCCTATACGCCGCTATGTCTGAATTTGGCATCCCCTCAAAACTCATACGGCTGTGTAAAATGACGTTGAGCAATACCACACGCTCCGTCAGAATTGGAAAACACCTCTCGGAGCCGTTCGCCACAAAACAGGGTTTCAGACAGGGCGACTCCCTTTCATGTGACTTCTTTAATCTGATGTTGGAGAAGATAATAATAGCTGCAGAACTGAACCGCTCAGGAACAATTTACTACAAGAGCGTGCAATGCTGGCTTATGCCGATGCCATCGACATCATCGGTAACAAAAACCGCGAAGTCTGTTCTGCCTTTTCCAAGTTGGATAGGGAAGCAAAGCGCATGGGTCTGGTGGTAAACGAGGACAAGACGAAGTATCTCCTGTCATCAAACAAACAGTCAGCACATTCGCGCCTTGGCACCCACGTCACTGTTGACAGTTACAATTTCGAGAAAGTAGAGAATTTCGTTTACTTGGGAACCAGCATTAACACCGATAATAATGTCAGCATTGAAATCCAACGTAGAATCACTCTTGCCAACAAGTGCTACTTTGGACTGAGTAGGCAATTCAGGAGTAAAGTCCTCTCTCGACGTACGAAAACAACGCTCTATAAGTCACTCATAATGCCCGTGCTGGTATATGGCGCAGAAGCATGGACAATGACAACATCCGATGAGGCGGCTCTTGGGGTGTTTGAGAGAAAGATTTTGCGGAAGATTTACGGTCCTTTACGCATTGGCGACGGCGAGTACCGCAGACGATGGAACGATGAGCTGTATGAGCTTTACAACGATATGGACATAGTGCAGCGAATTAAAATACAGCGGCTCCGCGGGCTTGGTCATGTCGTTCGAATGGACACCGACGCTCCAGCTCTGAAAGTATTCAACTCGGAACCCGCTGGTGGTAGCAGAGGAAGAGGGAGGCCCCCACTGCGATGGAAAGATCAGGTGGAGAAGGACTTGGCTTCACTTGGCGTTTCCAATTGGCGTCAGTTGGCACAGAGGAGAAACGACTGCCGTGCTTTGCTGAACTCGGCCAAAATCGCTGAGGCGGTTACAGCGCCAAAAATGAAGAAGAAGAAGAAGTATTTTTGTTAATTTGCTGGTGTGTTTGAGCAAAATTTAGAAGATCGCCAAATGATAAAAAACTGCTATGTAGTTTTACCAGTTTTTACACGAAAAGCGTTCCCGTACTTTTTGGTTTTTATCTCTTACTCTGAGAGCAATTTTGCTTTTTGACAGTTTTACAGGTTTTATCCAGAAAAGTTGAGGAACGAAACTTTAGCATCAAAGCTATTTCAAATATTCGAATTCGCTAAATATTTTCAATACTCAAAAACAGCCTACTGAGGTTTAAAAATATTACCGTAAATTATTAACTAATATTAAAAATTAATTTTAAAAATTCTAATTCGCTAAATTATTTGAATATTCAAAAACACAGTACTGAGCTTTGAAAATATTAACGTAAACGTTATTAATACATACATTCATAAATAAGAATTTAAATCTTAGCATCGATGTTATTTTAAAAATTCAAATTCGCTAAATAATTTGAATATCCAAAAGCAGACTACTGAGATTTGAAAATATTAACGTAAACTTTATTAATACATACATACATTCGCATGAATGTATGTAAATCTTAGTATCAATGTTATTTTAAAAATTCAAATTCGCTCAATGCTTCCAATAATCAACAAAAGCCTACTGAGATTTGAAAACTTTACAGTCAGCGTTATTGACACATACATGCGCAAATATGAATCAAAATCTTAGCACGCCTATAGAATGTGCCACGCCCTGTTTTATAACCTCATATATATATGACATACTATAAGCGCCTACCATAGACATGCCTGCATACCAAACTTCAAATTCGTGGGACTTATGGTTCCGAAGTTATAGCTGATAAAAAATTGTACGCCTATGGGATGTGCCACGCCCACGTACTATAAGCGCCTACCATAGATATGTCTGCATACCAAATTTAAATTTCATGTGACTTATGGTTTTGAAGTTATAGCTGATAAAAATTTCCACGCCTATGGGATTTGCCACGTCATCTTTTACAAACTCCTTTATATATACCCTCCTATAAGCACCTACCATTTAAGTGTCTGCATACCAAATTTCAAGTTCGTGTGAATTATGGTTCCGAAGTTATAGCTGATAAAAAATTCCACGCCTATGGGATGTGCCGCGCCCCCTTTTACAAACTTCTTTATATATACCCTCCTATAAGCACCTACCATTTAAGTGTCTGCATACCAAATTTCAAGTTCGTTTGAATTATGGTTCCGAAGTTATAGCTGATAAAAATTTCCCGCCACGCCCCCTTTTGCAAACTCGTTTATATATAACCTCCTATAAGCACCTGCCATTGATATTTCTGCATGCCAAATTTCAAGTTCCTGTGACTTAAGCTTCAGAAGTTATAGCTGATAAAAAATGCTACGCCTATGGGATGTAATGCGCCCCCTTCTACAAACAAACTCATTCATATATACCCTCTTATAAGCACCTACCATTTATATGTCTGGTTACCAAATTTCAAGGTCATGTGATTTATGGTTCCGAAGTTACGGCTGATTAAAAATTTCACGCCTATTGGAGGTGCCACGCCCCCTTGTAGGATCCGAATTTTTTTTATTGGGCTATTATAGGCCCAGGAGTCATGGCAATACTCGGTCAAAATTGTGTTCGATTCTGTCCGTCCGTTTAGGCTGCAACGTGGCACATACATACCTCCACAAATATATAGTATATTAAATAAAAGTGTACGTTTTCTGCAGGAAAATACATAAATTTTTTTTTTAATAAAATCAAAACTTCTAAAATTACAAACATATGTGGTTTTATCGGAAGTTCACAAATGTAACGTGGCAACTTAGCACGTTTTCATATTTTTCGGTCCGAAATTGTAAAATTTTGTCCATGACGCGCCACGATTTTTGTACCGGTGGGTCAATGTGCCTTGAACACCATTTATATAAATACAAAAAAGATATTTTATTTATTTTTTAAGATTAAAAATTTCTATGCTTCAAAGCGTTTATAAAAATATATTTACACTAGCTTATACCCGCGGATTTCACCCCACGTTTTTATACAAATATGAAAAATTATTTAACGATGTTATATTTTATTTCTGTACCCATTTTGTTATAGCTCGTTAGTTTTTAAGCGAGTTAAGGTATTTAGGCCGTTTAAAACTATGAAATTGTAAAATCTCGTCTGCGCGCTAGGCATACGAAAGATATCAATCCCTCTAAGTTTACCTTAAAATGGTTCCAGGGATACGACGCGTGAACGTGTAACCTTCTTGGAGATGCCAAGACGGGTTCTAATATTTCCAACTCAAATTTAGTAACCTGGCCTTGATAAAATACCACTTCTCATTACTGTAGCAAATGCCTCAGGAGGTAGGTATGCATCATGAGAGCTTTAGATTATAAGGCCGAACCTGGCTCTCCCTTTTCTGTTAAATGAAATTTTTTCTGTCAGTACGGCACTTATAAAATAAATCTCCATAACAAATTTAAAATACTTTCATAGATTGTTTATCCTTCCAGAGATATGTATTAAGAAATTTTTAGTATGTATGGGAGGCGACATGCCTCCTTTTTTAATAACTTACATTTTTCCATGAGCAATTGATAAATTTAGTATACACAACTCCATACCAAGTTCCAGTATTCTCCCACAAACACTTCCAGGGATATGTGGCAAGAAAACGTCAATTTGTACAGGAAGTGCTACGCCCGTTTTTCTTACAGCCCTAATCTTCTTCCATGAATTTAGAATTGATTTTACATACCCCAGTACCAAGTCCCAGCACTCTACTATGAACACCTCTAGAGATATGCAGTATAAAAAGTAAATTTGTAAGGGAGGTACCATGCCCCCTTTTCGAATAACGCAATTTTTTCTCGATGAGTATGGAATAAATTTTGTATACGCATCTCGGTGCCAAGTTCAAGTCCTCTGCAATAAACACCTCCAGAGATATGCAGCAGGGTTGTTGCGAATATTCGTATTCGCATTCGCAACCAAGGAGCTTCCGCATTAATTTTAACATTCGCATTCACTTTCGCATTCGCAATAATCAATGCGGATCTTTTGCGAATGCGAATATTGAAGGAACCGAAAACAACAGTTATTTTTTACGAGTTAAACTTGGCGAAATATTTTTTATTCCGAAACAAAAGTCCTTTCCGGATGATAAACGAACCGCTTATCCAAATTAATCGAGTTTGGTATCAAGTGCAAGAGGACGTAAATATCTTTAAAACTGAAATGTCTAAACGAGGAAAGCCAAAAAATATTTCAGTAACAAATGCCAGGTGTATATGAATTTCTTTAGTATTGAATTACAAAAAAAAAAAATATATAAATAGAGGTGGTAACCTTCGTTCGTTATTTCTGTTTAAAAGCTATTTCAGTCCTTTTTCATAAGATATCAGATTTGTTTAATTTGGATAAGCGCTTTGTTTATTATCAGGAAATTTCTTTAATTTTGGAATAAAAAATATTTGGCTAAGTTTAACTCGTAAAAAGTAACTGTTATTTTCGGTCCCTGGAATATTGTGAAAGTGCACTGATAAAACGTATATCTGGCCAGAAACAGAAGAACGGATTAAAAATGAATTACAAAAACTAAAATCGAAAAACGCTGGTGACGTTACAGGTTCTCGAAATTCAGAAACAACCAAAAGAATGAGAATGAAGAATTCTTTGGAAAACAACGGTATTTAATCAACGATCTTGCCATTATGCTAGATTGTGAAGATGAAAGTCAGAAAAATACATCCGACATTTGCAGCCCCGATGCAATTCTCAAAAAAGGAATTATTGCACCGCAATGAAAACAAGTAAGAAAGTCTAAGTTCGGGCGGAGCCGAACATTTAATACCCGGCGCAAATATTAAATATAAGTTTCTCACCTTTCCGAAAGCTACTGCTACTTGGTAAGTCGGGCTGTATTAATTTTGAGTAAATTAGCGTCCTTAAATTTCGAAATATTGAAATTTCAAGCATTTCTGAAATTTACCCTTATATGAAAAGCTCCGTAATTTTAGTCCGATTTCGATAATTTTCTACGTTTTGCTTTTATGTGGCAAGCACAATAACCATACCGAGTTTGGTAGAACGGTTACCGAGATATATATATGTGATCATAAGTGGGCGGTGCCACGCCCATTTTCCAAAATTTATCATAGAGATATTTCTTGGTAAAGAATTGTTGCAAGCATCAATTTTGAATAAATTAGCTTTAATATTTACTGATTTATCGAGGATTTCGAATTTCTCTAAATTACCCTTATATGGAATGTGGGCGTGTTTATTGCTCAATTTTAAAAATTTTCGGCCATTTGGTATGCTGTACGAAGGCAAACAGCTGTGCCTGTGTTTGGAAGAAATCGGTGCAGCGGTTGCCATGATATACACATGTAACCATAAGTGGGCGTGGTTACGCCCATTTTTCAAAAATTTGTAATATTCTTATTTTCGTCTAAAACTTATTATAAATATCAATTTTGAGTGAATAATCTTCAGTAGTTACAAAAATATCGCAGTTTTCGTATTTCTGAAAATTACCGTTATATGGGAGGTAGACGTGGCTATTGTCCGATTTTGCCCATTTTCAATACCATCCGTCCTATGCCCGAAAGAAGTTTCGTTAAGATATCTTAATTTTTACTCAAGTTATCGTGTGCACAGACGGACGGACGGCGGGCAGACAGTCACCGCTTAATCGATTTCTCTTTTCATCCTGATCATTTATGTATACATTTGTCTATATCTATCTCGATTCGTTTTGCCTGTTACAAACAACCGTTATGTGAGCAAAGTTATAATACCATTGTGCACAAGTGCGCTCGGGTATAAAAATGAATATAACTTAAAGTTCTCTGAACTTGAGCGAGCAGTTATTTAGTGGCGCAGGTTTGATTTACGACAAAAAAAACATTATTAAAACTTACTAACCTTTCCATTTTTCATTTATCTAAATCACATAATTCACTCACCTAAATTATTTCTTAAAAATACTCGACATCCGGATTCGCGGATGTCTAAAATTCCACATTCGCAACATCCCTTATATGCAGCATAGAAAAATCAATTTGCATGGGAGTTGCCAGCAGTGTACGAAAATAAACTATATTGTACGTTACTATTTCGTTTCGTTTATTACTTCAACAGTTCGGTACAATACGAAAACAAAACGGCTGAGTTCACTTTGGCGATAGTACACTACAGTAGTTTAGTAGTTACAGACGAAACAACAAACGAAATGAATCGTGCAGAGAAAAATATATGTATGTATGTACATATATGCAATAACTAAATACAAAACGAATGGCTGCAATGAATAAAAAAATTAAAAATGTTTTTTATTTGAATTGGCCATGAAAATTTACAAAAAAAAAAATATTTTTCAGGTAATTGAAACGTTTGCATACATATAAAACGTACCCTATGGCATGATTCAATTATTAAAGATTTTGTAAGTAGCTTTTTTCTAAAATTTGACTCTCCCACCCACAGGGACAGTTTTTGGTAGCAGGAGAAAAGGGAAAGAATTCGATCAGACTTCCTAAAATGGTATCGTAATTCCACAAAAAGGTGTGGATAATAGCGAATGGTGGTATTTTAAAACAAAAATTTTATAATTTAAACAAACTTATTTACATCGAATATCTCCCTGATCGTTATTAAAAATAAATATTTCTAAGTATATGTATGCCAAACTTTCGTACGTCCGACGGCGCATAGCACGAGAATGAGTGGTCCACTTTGAGATTTTCGTTGTATTCGTTTTCCAGATGATGGATATGAAGAAGCTATTTGTTTGCGGAAAACTTATGGAATATTTATTAAAAAAAAAAAAAGACAAATAAAACCATTTGGAGCTTACGTTTATTTCGCTGCTATGGCTGGCTTGCTTCGAATATGGTAATCCGAGGTCTTTGATGTTGCACTTTTAGTGTGCTGGGGAAATTATGCCACCGTCAAAATATTAAACATTAGGGGTATTCTCTGAGTCTTGCAAAGCCCTTGCACGGTGCACGGATTGCACGGTTTGCAAAGCTGTCCCATACGAAAACCGGTTTTAAACGTGCAATCCGCGCAATCTGTGCACCATGCAAGGGCTTTGCAAGACTCAGAGAATACCCCTATTGGCTTACACAGTCACGATTGGCAATTTGTGCTGGGTGAACTCAGGAAGAATAAAAAGAACACACAACTACTGAACGACTGAGACACGGAACGTGATCTAAATCGTCAAATGAGAAGTGCCGTAAGCAATTACATCGCAGCATTGGCTACACTGAGGGAAATAATGCATAGTAAAAATGAACACTTTATATTTGATTATCATTTAAAAATGTTCGTATTAAAAAATAATATTTTCATACAGAATTTATTACGCACGTATTTGACTGTTCACATCTGAATATGTATATGTAAGTGTACATACCCTGCAGGGAAACCGCGGACTAGTGAATCAATTTTCTAGTTCCGTACTAGGTCTTTATCGCCAAAACGGAACTAATCCGATAGGAACTAGATCCCCACCAGTCCAAAATCGGCGAAAAGTGGTACTTTAAAAAAACTAATTTTTTTTAAGTTTTTTTCACTAGAAATCTATATCTAAAGTGACGAATTTAGAAATGGTTCGGAACTATAGAAAAAGGGATGCAGAACGAACTAGATCTTTTTTGTCGAATTTAGAACTAGTTCGGAACCATCGAAAAAGGGATGCAGCAGGGGGCTTGTTTACTTTACATAGATATATGTTCGGCGGCTTTTTCGTTCAAATACGCTTCTATTCTGCGCTTCGCAGATGCTTTTTCAATGCCTGGTAATACAAAACTAAAATTTGTGTTAACATTTCAACATCTTGGGACCGTCTGGAATCTAAGAAATAACAGCGAACACCTCTGCAAACTCAGCTACAGCTAAAAGTATGTAAACGTATATTTCTTGCAATCATTCAAACAAATTTAGTTTCAAATTGAAAACACATTTCTTCCAAAATAACTTAAAATTTCACGCACGGAAGAACCAAAAAGATTGAAAAATCATGATACTTTTTTCTTTCGTTTGTCGATTTTAGAACTGGTTCAGAACTATAGAATTTAGGACTAGTTCGGAACTATCGAAAGAGGGATGCAGCGGGGGGGGCAATTGACACTTCCTAGGACGCCGCCATGTTAAATTCGCCAGTTGCTTGCATTCAAAAGAGATTTAACGCGAACCAGTACTGGGTCTAAATGTGCTAGATGCGCACCAGCTCAGAACTAGAGATTTTCCCCACAGGGTACGCACCCAAGTATGCAGAGCGCCGCTCTGAGAGCTGTGACAACACACACATGCATACATAGTACAAATCGCGTGCTGTGGTGTTGATGGATATTCAACATTTGAAAACAAATTTATATGCCTGGGTGTAGCTGAGTGCGCAAAGATACTTACCACAAGTTGTTGATATCTAGAGATGGTCGGGTTCGAATTCCACTGCAGGCAACATGCAAATTAAATTTCTCTTTTTTTAGTTTTTGTATTGATTATTCACTTCACGGATGCTTTTTCAGTACGAACGCGGTCATTTTAATATGCGCGTAATTGAATTGAATATTTACCAATATACAGTACTTTCGTTGATGTTTATAGTAAAATCAATTACATTTCTATTTAATTTTAATATTTTTTCCCCTCAGTGTAAACCGAGCTATCCTGTGTTACTATTGGGCCCAAGAATGGGGCTTGCCAAATATTGCGTCAAAGTCTCATTCGGAGACACCAGGATTGTGTTGTGGAGGACCTTCGTTGACTCATTTACCAGAACGCGCTCTTGACTTTACAGGGACTTGACAGAGTCAAGAGGTCTCCCCGAATATCGACAAATACATTTCGGCATTTAAGAGAATTTCGTCTCTTTAGCCTATGTACATTGCATTTCTGTAATATAACGATTCTCACCCATTTTGACATGTTGTCGCTATCGAATGAAGAACAAACATTTCTTCAAATTAAAAAAGTAAAAAAATACACTACTAAAAATTGAAAAATGTTCCTAAAACCTGCAAAGAAATTTGGAAAAGAAATATCACTGTTCTTGTTTTTAGGAGTAGGGTGGGAGTGTCATTGATAAAATTAGAGCGAGAGAAAGTTTTTCTTACAAAACCTTTCATTATTGAACCATGCCCTATGGTACAATTGTCACAAACGAAAAGCAAACGTTTCTCGTTGGGGAAAATGACAGTGAATCTTACAATTTGTTTATGACTTTTTACAAAACTGCACAAAACCACAAATGATATGATGATCGATGAGCAAATGGGAATTGTTTTGTACAGTTTATTTTCGTACCCTGGTTGCCAAATCACCTTTTCCAAGAACTCTCATTTTTCTCCATGAGTATGGTATTAGTTTTATATACATACATACATATGTATGTATTTCCATACCAAGCTTGAGTACTTTACCCCAAACATTTGAAGAGATATGCAATATGAAACTTTCAGTCAGTATGGGAGGTGCTGCGCCTTTTTTCCAAAAAGTCCATTTTTCTCCGTGAGTATGAATATGATTTAACACAGTATTTTGAAAAATGTTAATCTGATTAACGATTAAAAATTAACGAATAAAATGTTAATCGCGTTTGACGATTAAAATTAATTAGTCGTAATCAACTGTTATATTTAGGCAGGTTCTGGAATTCACTTCCGAGTGATTAACTTGCTTTATTATTAATCTTTTCTAATAGGTGGAAACTCTTAAGATAGTAGCCTATTTTCCAACGTAGGTCATAAGCTATCCCTGCGCGAAATTTCTTGCAAATCTGTTCAGTCGTTTTCGCGCGTTGATTCAATTAAACTTTTTTAGCAGGTGGCAACTCTTCCAAAAAATTAGCTTATATTCCACTGTAGGTCATAAGCTATCTGCTTGCAAAATTTCATGCAAATCCGTTCAGACGCTTCCGCGTATTAATTTAATCAAACTTTGTTAGCAGGTGGCAACTCTTAAAATAAATTGCCTGTTTTCCAACCTAGCTCATAAGCTATCTCTGTGAAAATTTCCATGCAAATCAGTTCACCCATTTCTACTTGCAAAATTTCATGCAAATCAGACGTTTCCGCGTATTAATTTAATTAAACTTTGTTAGCAGGTGGCAACTCTCAAAAAGAGTAGCCAATTTTCCAACCTAGGTCATAAGCTATCCGTGTGCAAATTTTCATGCAAATCCGTTCAGACGTTCCCTCATATTAAATGAATTGAACTTTTTTAACAGGTGGCAACTCTTAACAAATAAGAGAACAGCATGTTAACCAATCTGGCCCATAAGCTGTCTGCGTACAAATCCGTTTAGTCGTTTCCGCGTGATGATTTCCCAAACATCCAAACATACAAACTTTCACATTTATAATATTAGTAAGAAGTAAGATATATGCACGGACTATTTTTAAAGGTTTTCACCCGTAAGCAAATCTTCAGCACCATAAAAGATTCAAACACATCAAAGTACAAGCAATGCAATGTCCACGTTAGTGCTACTCCACTGTACATTTGTATATGTATGTATGCATGTATGCGTGTAAAAATGTCAATTCCAGTTGGCGTTTAACCCATTTTAGCGGACATAGTTTTTTTGGTTCCAGCTGTTAATAACACACTATTTTACAACGCTTTTTATACCCGAGCGCACCTGTGCACAACTTTGTTCACATAACGGTTGTTGGTAACAGGCAAAACGAATCGAGATAGATATAGACAAATGTATACATAAATGATCAGAATGAAAAGAGAAATCCATTAAGCGGTGACGGTCTGTCCGTCCGTCCGTCTTTGCACACGATAACTCGAGTAAAAGTTGAGATATCTTAACGAAACTTGGTAAGTGCACTTCTTTTGGGCCTAGGACGGATGGTATTGAAAACACTGGTCTACAAATTTCAACTTTTTTTCTGCGAATAAGACGGGACCTGGTGTTTCTGAACGGATTTTTCGTGCTGAACACGAATCCGGGGTCAAAAATGTCCCATCACGTCACGTTTTCGAGAAAAAAGGGGTTGAAACCCCTAAAAACAGCGTTTTTGGCCATTTTCGAAAAATTATAGAGCTGAACCCTGACGTGGTACAAATTTTGCATATATCGGAAATTAAAGGCTAAACCGTGCCCTTTCGAATGAGCCCTATGCCGAATTGATCGCGTGCACCCTTAAAGCAGGGGGTGTATTTGTGTTTAGGGGTGCAGGAAAAATTGATCACAGAAAGAATTTAATCTTAAACGATCATAGAAAATTAATAATGCCAAGGTTTTAACTATATTAAAAGTCGCTGATTACGAATCTGCAGTTAGATTTTAAAAATTTAAGATGACGGGTCGAATATGGTGGATATAAAAATTTCACCCCTAGACACAAATACACCCCCTGCTCCAAGGGCACATGCGATCAACTTGGCATAAGGCTCATTCGAAAGGGCACAATTTTACCTTTAATTTCTGACATATGCAAAGTTTGTAGCACGTTAGGGTTCGGCTCTACAATTTTTCGAAAATGTCCAAAAACGCTGTTTTTAGGGGTTTCAACCCCTTTTTTCTCGAAAACGTGACGTGATGGGAAGTTTTGGACCCCAGATTCGTGTTCAGCACGAAAAATCCGTTCGGAAACACCAGGTCCCGTCTTATTCGCAAAACCCTTGTAGACCAGTGAAATGGGCGAAATCGGACTATAACCACGCCTACCTCCCATATAACGGCAATTTTCTGAAATAAGAAAACTGTGATATTTTATTAACTACTGAAGATAATTCACTCAAAATTGATATTACAATAATTTTTAGACAAAAAATAAGAATATTAAAATTTTTTGGAAAATGGGCGTAGCCAGGCCACTTATGGTTACATGTGTATATCTTGGTAACCGCTGCACTAATTTCTTCCAAACTTGGCACAGTTGTTAGCCCTGGTACAGCATACCAAATGGCCGAACATTTTTAAAATCGGACAATAACCACGCCCCCATCCCTTATAACGGTAATTTAGAGAAATTCGAAATCCTCGATAAATCAGTAAATATTAAAGCTAATTTATTCAAAATTGATGCTTGCAACAATTCTTTACCAAGAAATATCTCTATGATAACTTTTGGAAAATGGGCGTGGCACCGCCCACTTATGATCACATATATGTATCTCGCTAACCGTTCTAGCAATTTTTACCAAACTCGGTATTGTTATTGTGCTTGCCACATAAAAATTACGGCCGCTTTTCATGTAACGGTAAATTTCAGAAATGCTTGAAATTTCAACATTTCGAAATTTAAGGACGTTAATTTACTTAAAATTTATACACCCCGGCTTGCCATGTAGCGGTAGCTTTCGGAAAGGTGGAAAACATATATTTAATACTTGCGCCGGGTATTTAATGTTCGGCTCCGCCCGAACTTAGACTTTCTCACTTGTTAAGTTTAATCTTTATGAAAGTTACATGTATCGTCTAGAACATGAATTTTAAATTAATTAGTTAATATTATTCACCATACAAAATATACGAAAATTTTTAAAAACAATTAATTAATTTTGTAATTTTTAAAAACAATTAGAATCTAGCATTATGCCGAGATCGTTGTTTAAACAGAGCTTACAAGCCAAACCAGATACATATGTCATGTTGTTTCAGAATTTGGAGAACCTGTAACTTTATAAGCACTTTTCGATTTTAGTTTTTGGAATTCATTTTTAATACTTTCTTCTGCGACTGCTTTGAAAAATTTGTGCTTATAGCGAGCTTAATAGGTGGATATGGAAAATGGCTTATTATTTTAGAACAAAATTCTGTTTTCAAAGTGGTGGCTGCCAGCCTAATTGGATCAGAATACTGTTATTTTTTTAAAGCACCCCGTTTTTTTTATTAGCATTTGAATAACAGATAGTTACCTAGTTCTTATCTAATTAACGGTCACACCTATAGCTTTTTAATTATTTGAGCATCGATTCTCTTTTTAGCTAGACATTGATCATTTCTACTAAAAATCCCTATTGAAGGAGCTTACTCATTGACTTTAAATAGCAAAGGGACAGTTTTACCATAGAAGTTTTTAGCCAAGGATCCAATGTATATCCCTATGAAAAAAATATTATCCAACAAGTAAACAAAACTACTGTTTTTAAATTTTTGCTAAAAATAAATTCCCTAAAGAGCCCCATTTGAAATTATTCAAACGAATAAATGAAATAGGTGGCATACGCGGTACGTCTGACCTGCGAGTCATTTGTGTACGTGTTGACTCGCCTTCGACGACACACAGTTTAATCTTTCAGAGTCATGCCGGGAGTCATGTTGGTGTAAATAACACATATTTATTTTCACAAACACATCCAAACCGACTCACGAGTCAGACGCACCCTGTATAACGCCTATAACATCAAAAGCAAATCACGACAATTTTGTTAAGAATTATAGTGCACACTTTCTTCTTTTGTGTCTAGTATTTTTTTTTTTTTAATATTGGTTCAAAAAAATCATAATAAAGAACTATGTTCCGTATTTTTTTTTCGCGCAGAAATTATAATTAATTATAGACGCAACCTACTGAAATTTTGTCTTGAAAATTTTGGGTCTTATTCCTTTTATAAGGGTGCGGCTACCTCTCAAAAGGTATAGTTTTTGAGTTGCTTAATAATCATTATACTTAGTGATTCCATAATCAAAAGCCAAGATCCTGAAGGAGAATTGAGAAAGGCAATGCAGTTGCAGAAAAAGAGGCATTTAAAAAAAAGTGTCAAAATAAGTACCACTTTCTCACTAAACTTATTTAAAAATGCTACCATTTTTTTAAGAAAAGACAAATTAATTCTTTTTTATGCAATCCGGCTCAGCTACCTTAATACAGTCAGTCAATAAAGTTTAGGTACAACGAGTTTTGAACAAAACGGGCAACAATTTTTTAAATATTTTAGTTTTCGGTAATTTTTTATAAAAATATGATCAATTCTTCAACCAAATCCCTAAAAATCAGAGTTCTAAACCTTGTGCAAAATTTAAGAAAATTCTGCAAAATTTCATTAAAATAATTCACTTTCAATTTACGCTCTTTAGAAAAAAGTTAAGTACGCAGTTTTTTAACCCATTCAATTTTAGTATAA
>NW_023458568.1:17885978-17887061 GCF_013731165.1 Rhagoletis pomonella | reverse complement strand
TTAAATTATTTAGCGAATTTGAATTTATAAAATAGCATTGTTGCTAAGATTTACATACATTCATATTTGCGAATGTATGTATGTATTAATAACGTTTACGTTAATATTTTCAAATCTCAGTAGGCTGCTTTTGAATATTCAAACTATTTAGCGAATTTGAATTTTTAAAATAACATCGATGCTAAGATTTAAATTCTTATTTATAAATGTATGTATGTATTAATAACGTTTACATTAATATTTTCAAAGCTCAGTAGTGTGTTTTTGAACATTCAAATTATTTAGCCTATTAGAATTTTTAAAATTGCATTGATGCTAAGATTGGCATTCATATTTGGGAACGTAAATATGTATGTATGTATTAATAATTTACGTTAATATTTTTAAATCTCAGTAGGCTGTTTTTGAGTATTGAAAATATTTAGCGAATTCGAATATTTGAAATAGCTTTGATGCTAAAGTTTCGTTCCTCAACTTTTCTGGATAAAACCTGTAAAACTGTCAAAAAGCAAAATTGCTCTCAGAGTAAGAGAGAAAAACCAAAATGTACGGGAACGCTTTTCGTGTAAAAACTGGTAAAACTACATAGCAGTTTTTTATCATTTGGCGATCTTCTAAATTTTGCTCAAATACACCAGCAAATTAACAAAAATACTTACAAAACTTGATATTTCTTCGCTAGGATATATTTCATAAGATGAAAATGCAGATGCACTTTTGTTTTTGCTTATTAAAATTTGAAATCATTTGAACAGCTGGTGGTTTGACATTTTACCAGATTTTACCAGCAAAAATTCTTCGGGTAAAACCTTGCAACTTCTGACAAAGAGAGGACCGATTTTACTCTCCCATTTTTCCCTACTTTGCCAGAGAACCGAGTACGAGAACGCTTCCTGGTAAAATCCTGTAAAATTTTGCAACTTCTTGCCAGTTAGGGAACGCAACTTAAGATTTACATTCATATTTGCGGAAATATGTATGTATTAATAACGTTTACGTTAATATTTTCGAATCTCAGTAGGCTGCTTGTGAATATTTAAATTATTTAGCGAATTTGAATTTATAAAATAGCATTGTTGCTAA
>NW_023458568.1:17880630-17885878 GCF_013731165.1 Rhagoletis pomonella | reverse complement strand
AGCTAAAGGCATTTTCATAAAAGAAAAAATATATAAAAAACACACAACTTTAAGAGGTTTTTGTGAGAACCTTATGAGATAAAAACAAAAACTAAGTCCAGATCCTTAATCTAGGATAAATTTCCTTTCCAACGATACCAAACACGTTGACATACGTGACAACAATTTTTTTGATTTTTGCCCGCTCATACAGCACTGTGTGACATCGAGATCATCGGTAACAAAAACCGCGAAGTCTGTTCTGCCTTTTCCAAGTTGGATAGGGAAGCAAAGCGAATGGGTCTGGTGGTAAACGAGGACAAAACGAAGTATCTCCTGTCATCAAACAAACAGTCAGCACATTCGCGCCTTGGCACCCACGTCACTGTTGACAGTTACAATTTCGAGAAAGTAGAGAATTTCGTTTACTTGGGAACCAGCATTAACACCGATAATAATGTCAGCATTGAAATCCAACGCAGAATCACTCTTGCCAACAAGTGCTACTTTGGACTGAGTAGGCAATTCAGGACGTTCGAAAACCACGCTCTATAAGTCACTCATCATGCGGCTCTTGGATTATTGCATGGCGGAAGAATTACGGGCCTTTACGCATTGGAGACGGCGAGTACTGGAGACGATGGAACGATGAGCTGTATGAGCTGTACAACGATATGGACATATTGCAGCGAATTAAAATACAGCGGCTCCGCTGGCTTGGCCATGTTCCAGCTCTGAAAGTATCCCTTTAGGGAAAACACGAATTAGTGAACCAAATTTTTAGTTCAGTACTAGTTCTTTTTCGCCAAAAACTAGCCAGTCCGATAGTAACTAGTTCCGCACCAGTCCAAAAGCAGTGAAATGTAGTACTTTCACTAAACTATTTTATTTTAAATTTTAAAAGCAGGGAAGGTAATCATTATGAGTAAAATAATTTAAATCAGCATTTAATCATTATTTTATGAATTATTCTTGAGTTTTATTTTTTCGCTCAAACGGAAATAATTGTTATTTGATGTTTATTTTTGGGATTACAAATAATGATTATTTTATAATTTTTATTTTTTTTCGCGCAGAGATAATATTTAATTACAGACGCAACCTACTGAAATTTTGACTTGAAAATTTTGGGTCTTATTCCTTTTATAAGGGTGCGGCCACCTCTCAAAAGGTTTAGTTTTTGAGTTGCTTACACCCAAAAAAAACTTCTCTTAATTGAAGAAAAACAGCAATCAAAGTGAAGAAAAATGGGAACGAAACAGCACTAAAGAAGTTTTATCTTCTTTTCATGCCCAACATTCCTTCAAAATGATAGATTACATCCACGGTTCCATATTTTCGTGTACGTTTTTACACATTCCAAAGAAAAATTACGCATTCGGGAGAATTTTTTACTCATTCGGAAGAATTTTCGACCTTAAAGTAAGGAAAGTTTTTCTTTGATCCAGAGATGGATTTTTGGTTCAGTGTAATAATCATTATACTTAATGATTCCATAAACAAAGGCCAAGATCCTGAAGGACAATTGAGAAAGGCAATGCAGTTGCAGAAAAAGAGCTATTTAAAAAAAAGTGTCAAAATAAGTACCACTTTCTCACTAAACTTATTTAAAAATGCCACCAGAGCTACCTTTTTTTAAGAAAAGACAAATTAATTTTTTTTTATGCAATCCGGCTCAGCTACCTTAATACAGTCAATCAATGAAGTTTAGGTACAACGAATTTTTTACAATACGGGCAACAATTTTTTAAATATTTTAGTTTTCGGTAATTTTTTAAAAAAACATTGTCAATTCTTCAACCAAATCCCTAAAAATCAGAGTTCCAGACCTTGTGCAAAATTTATGAAAATTCTGCAAAATTTATGACAATTCTGCAAAATTTCATTAAAATAATTCACTTTAAATTTACGCTCTTTAGAAAAAAGTTAAGTACGCAGTTTTTTAACCCATTCGATTTTAGTATAATGAAGTGCAAGTATGAGGAAGCTAGGACTTACCAAACAACAACAAAAAAATTGCTAAATATCAATGGTAAGTCCTAGCTACCTCAAACTTGCACTTTGTTATACTAAAATTGAATGGGTTAAAAAACTGCGTACTTAACCTTTTTTTTGGATGGAAATTTGCAGAGTTTTCTTTAATTTTGCATAAGGTTGGGAACTCTGATTTTTGGGGTTTTTGGTGTAGAATTAACCATATTTTTATAAAAAACTAGCCAATGCCCGCTTACTCCGCGGCGCCTAATAAGAGCTTTTGCGTTGTCCAACAAAACAAAATTAGTCTGTAAAGTCAAAATTTTTGATTTAAGTTGAAACCACTAAGGCGCAGTATCCTCCTCACACATAGGCCAACAATAGTAACGCTGTGGTACCATATGAAATACCAATCCCTTTTGGTGTCATTAGCTTTACTGATGGTCTTATTTCCACCTGTGAGATCTCTGCCAATCATGCGTAACCTTTTTGTGTGATCTTGAAACTACAACATTGGTGCGAAGCGTATGCCAATAAAAGTTCTTATAGGGAAACTCAAGAGCACAGAAGTGCGTTTTCTGTTATAGGAGGGCCAAGAATCCTCGCTGTCCCACAGGATGAAAAGTTTTCCGGTACATTGCTAAATGAGTCGTGTGATCTCTTAAGTATCTTTCAAATAAAGCAATTGATATACCTACGGTGATCTTTCCTTGTTAATTCACCACTTTTACAATTCGTGATAAAATTTATGAACTGATTTCTGGGTAGATGCAAGACCGCATGATCGTGCATGAGGGCGTCTGAAAACTAAATTCGTATAACTTAAACATAGGTCCAAAGCAGACCAACATCACGGGGTTTCTATACATTTCGGCTGCAGCGCCATCTATTGGGTTCATTTTCTGCAAACCCATTGCTTATCCTAAAATGAATACCTTAACTCCAGCGGCACTAATCGGGTAAATTTTTATCAAAAGAATCACTGGTACATAATTCACATTTAGAATTTGAACGAAATCGGTTAATAAATACGATTTTTATAAATAACTCTACTCCATCACCACCTAGCGAGTTTTATAGTAGCATGTAATTGGACCATATATGTATGTAAGATAACCTCCGACAATCTGACGGAACTCTATTCAGTGTTTTTTGAGTTTATTCCAAACAACGAAAACGGCTATCATTTTATGCAAATAGATAGTACAGTTTATAGCAAAACTCGTAAACGCAAAGCTCCATTCTTTGTGAAAAATTTAAAAAAATTCTTCAAAATTTTCACATAAATTTTACCTTACTGAAAATTAAAGACAAAGTTACAATAGTTCAATGGGATTTAAAAATCTAGGAGAAAATGGTTCCCAATCGAATGATACTCGCGCGTTTACGTAAATGTATATCGATCCAGCCTTTCCAATAATTACCACTTTTCGCCATAACTACGGTATTGATAACATATGTAGCTGTGTAGAATTTCAGAACGTTAGCGTGAGCAGTTCCAGAGATAAGCTATATGAGGAGTTCAGTTTGTATGGAAGGAAGGAGCCACGCCCCCTTTCCCAATGCATTTGCAATATATGCATCAGTGCTAAGTCTCAGTTCCCCAGCGTGATCGGTTTTAGAGATATATTGGTTTTTTACGTTTTAGTCTGTATAAGAACTTTAGGAATATCCCGAGCTACATACCGAGTAACTTTTTGGTCAGAATATTTATTTTCAACGTGATGCCAAATATGAACCAAGCAGTGTCGCCACTTGAGAAAATGTTTATATACCAAAATGCCTATCAAATCAGTTTTCAAACTACAAAACATCTTTCCATCATTAAAACGAAATTTCTTGAATTTAAGGGTTTTTAGCTACGCAAATTAGCAGTAAAAATTAAAATCTTTCTCTCAAGATAGGCAATTTTTCGTTAAATTTCAACAGCTAATCGATCATGTCTTTGGGAAGTGAGTAAACTCATACTTGGACAACTCTTACGTGTGACCAAATTGAAAGCAATTTTTGAACGTGGAAACGCAAAGTAACCCAGCAAGCAGAGAAACGTAAGTTTTACTGAGTGCAGTGCAATCTCGTACAATTTTCGTATCCGGGAACGAACAGGAAACGACTACAATTTTCGTTAATTCACGTATTCAAAATCGGTCAAAAGGCAATGCGGTTTTCGTATCCAGAAACGAACAGAAACGACTACAGTTTTCGTTCATTTTCGTATCTGGAAAACGTTCGAATATGATGACGTAATTTGAAAGCAAAAACTGTATTTAAGTTTTTCAAGTAGCAGCACAGAATAGTGTGCTAGTATTTGTTAGCTTTCTGAAGGTGCCGTGTTCGATGCCGTCAGGTACTTCCTTAATTTATCTTTTTCCGAACTATGAAAAAGCATCTGTCAAGTGCAGAAGGAAAGCGTATTGAACAAAAAATTCAACCAGAAAATTTTCAGAAAAACAGACAAAAATGCATCCGTTTCAAAACATATGTTTCTGCTACATATTTTCCTCCACTTTTTTCCTTTACGGACCATTTCCGGGTTTTTTTGCTGGCTGTGAAGCGAACAAATATTAGTGCTCAATTTGGTTGCATTTCCAAAACATTTTTGCCTACCAAAAGCTTAAACCAATCAAACTACCAAAGGAAAATGAAGCTACCAATTTTGGTCCAATTGGACCAAAACGGCAACGCTGGAACCAAGTCGATGCAGCCGTTTAGTAGTTTAGTGAAATACATTCTAAAGAGAACTGTATGAAATTGTAAAACGTGACGTCTCAGATTTCCAAATTTTTTGGCAGCAACAACGAAAAGTTTTAATTTTTTTTAGCAAAAAACCTTCCACACAGAAATAAAAAAAAAAATTAAGTTTGTGGTTATATCAAGGCGAAATTTTGAGAACGGTCCGTTGCTAACTCTAAATATAAACAACGACGCACTGGAAAAAGTTAGTACGTTCAAATACCTAGGAATAATGATCGACTATAAACTAAAACAAAAAAAATGGATTCTATATTTTCAATTAGAGCTCTAGCAATATGTACATCGGTGAAAACTGCATTTAATTCCATAAATTAGCTTTTGAGTGCTACGCTCACAAACATACAGACAAACATACCAAATTTTTATATTTGGCTTCTGTTGATCTAATAAACCCCCTATTAATTTTTCTTTAACATCTATTATGTACAGATATCGGCCTGTTGCAATTTTATTATTCTCAAATACTCTCGTTTGATACCCATATGGCAACACTTAGTTTTTATTATAAATTTAACTGAATTAAAATTTTCAAATAAGTGGC
>NW_023458568.1:17875856-17880530 GCF_013731165.1 Rhagoletis pomonella | reverse complement strand
TTATACTAAAATTGAATGGGTTAAAAAACTGCGTACTTAACTTTTTTTTGATGGAAATTTGAAGAGATTTCTTTAATTTTGCATAAGGTTGGGAACTCTGATTTTTGGGGTTTTTGGTGTAGAATTAACAATATTTTTATAAAAATTAGGGAACATTAAAATATTTAAAAAATAATTGCCGGTATTGTAAAAACTTCGCTGTGCCTAAACTTTATTGACTGACGGTATATCTTATTTAAGTACGACAAAAACTTTCGAAGTACTTCATATACATATAAGTTCAAAAAGAACTGAATTTACTTAAAAATCAATATGCTAAAATTTAGACAAGTAAGACCAAGGGAACTAATATTTTCACTTTTAAGCAGAACGCGCTTTTGTTTTTTACTTACTACTTAAGTTTAATACTACTACTACTACTAATGTGGTTTATACATTTTTAATAAATGCGCTTAAACATTTGTGATGGTATTGTCTTCCTTCAACCGATCGTATATAATATAAAAGGGAAATGTTTCGACAAGCCTGATTAGAAATGTAGATCTAAGGTGACGAATTTATAACAGGTTGGGAACTATAAAAAATGGATGCAGATCGAACTAGATCTCATCTGTCGAATTAGGAACTGGTTCGGAACTAAAGAAAAGGGGATGCATAACGAACTAGATCGCATCTGTCGAATTTGCAACTGGTTCGTAACTATAGAAAAAGGGATGCAAAACGAACTAGATCTTATCTGTCGAACTTATAACTGGTTTGGAACTAGTGCCAAAGGGATGCAGCGGGGGACAATTGACACTTCCTAGGACATCGCAATGTTAAATTCGCCGTCGCTAGCATGTAAAAGAGAATTAAAGCATACTAGTCATGGTTCCAAACGCACTAGAACCGAACCAGTTCCGCACTAGTTCGTTTCCCTACAGGGTGCTATTTCTTGCGAGAATTTGCAATTAGGAAAACATATGATTGTGGCACATGGTTGGATTTTTTGTCGACGATAATTTGAATAAACAAGTTCGTGAAATTTAAAAGTTTACAAACTGGATCGATTTTAAAATGCAAAATGTAAGTTAATACTTATTTACTTAATTAATTTAGTTAATTCCAATGATTTGAAAGGTACTCGGTAAAAAAACTGTATTCTTAATCGGAATGCAATCTCAACCATAGTCGACATAGTAAACCCGACAAAGAAATTGAATCGTATGTTGAAGAAAGTCGGTCTGACAAAATATATACACGTAGATCCAGTTTTTTGCCCCTCTGAAAGAAAACTAAAATTTCTATACAAATTTCTTTTGTTTGAAATGCAACCGTGGACACTAGCTGCCAGAAAAACTTGCAAATTTGCGTTCGTACAAAAAATTGCAAGTTTCTCTACATGAGAGAAAATTTGGGAGCATTTTTTCTTACTATCTGATATTTTGAGTGACAATTCTTCTGGATTTTCGACGAACAAACCTATTGTCTTCCCTATATGGCCTTTTCAGACTGACCGATTCTCAATACACTAAAATAGAAACCAATACACATAAAAAACGCTGAAAAAATTTCCCTTCAATTTTAAGGCAGTAAAACAACGACCGAGGCCATATGTTGACAAGGGATGCAAAATCACAGTTACACAAAAGAACTGGTCAGATTTTTCAGAAATCCCTTCAATTCTGATGTAAAATATGATGCCAAAAGAATGCAGATCTCCCATTTGGATGACCGGTCATATGACCAGCAGATGTCTTGTAGGATTCCCAGAGAGTTTTGCTTTACATAAAAATTTGTGCTCTTTTATTTTCATTTAGACTCACTTCAGTGTTGGTTCTTTTAATTCAAATTGGCATTCGGTTTTTGGAATTTAAATAAGTACTCAGCAAAAAAGTTTGTTTAAAAAAATACATTTGTGTACATAGTGCTTGAAAATATCAATGTTCCCCTTACCTTAAATCTTTGGGAGCGGGCAAAAATGATGTTTTGTAATTTAGGCAGAATTGAATACGCGCTATCTGGGAAGACAATATCTACATGTAATATTTATTCCGTTTGTTGGCATTATATCCAAACACAAACGCATCTTAAGTGTCTTAACAGTGTAACAATTTCTTATTTTCTAAGTTTGCGAATAAAACTTCACACTTAAAATTAAGACATTTATAACAAACATTTTATGAAGAAAATCCCTTCTTCGTTTAAAATAAAAATAAACGAAATCGGCCCAATTTCATACAACCCTGCCTGATATGAAAATTTTCTCCACGATAAGGCTAGTAGCCATTTCTAACAGATTTTGGGTCGCTTAGTCAAAAATGGAAACATATATACATATTTGAAATTTAAGAAAACAAGGCAAATAGCAAAACCGGCCAAAAACGGCTAATTTTTTATACAAAACGGCAAACAAATCGGCTGCCGGCTAAATCGAAATTTCTCCGACTGTTTGCTATCGCAACCGGCTAAATCTAGCTGGAAAACGGCTAAAATGGCAACCCTAAACTTGCACAGAAGAGAAATGACTGGCGTGCTGTTTTGGACTCGGCCAAAATCGCATAGGCGGTTACAGCGCCAAATAAGAAGAAGAAGAGAAACTTGAGAATGGAAATCGCTGCATCTTTTAGGCGCATCAAAATTACATACAGTAAAACCCGCTTAAGTACCTGGCGAAAAATATCAGCGTTTTGAGGTACTTAGTACCTCGAAGCGGGTACTTAAGCGAACATAATTATTGATGTAGTTACATATTTTTTATTAAATTACATAAATGTGTAAATCCTTGAATAAAACATAAATATTTAATGAAGCATACGTATTTTATTAAGATTTTTCAATTAAAATACAGTTCATTCCCTAACAAATACCATGTTGACCTAAGCTTAAGAACACTTAAAGAAAAAAAATTCATGAAAATTTAATTTTTTTTTCTCAGATGTTTTTTAGAGTATACAGTTGTATCTTCTTCTTCTTTATTGGCGCTGTAACCGCCTAAGTGATTTTGGCCGAGTCCAAAACAGCACGCCAATCATTTCTCTTCTGTGCTAACTGACGCCAATTGAAAATGCCAAGTGAAGCCAAGTCCTTCTCCACCTGGTCTTTCCAACGCAGAGGAGGCCTTCCTCTTCCTCTGTTTTAATTCGCTGCACTATGTCTATATCATTCTAAAGCTCATACAGCTCATCGTTAAATCGTCTGCGATATTCGCCATTACCAACGCGTAAAGGTCCGTAAATATTTCGCAGAATCTTTCGCTCGAGAACTCCAAGAGGCGCTTCATCAGATGCTTTCATTGTCCATGCCTCCGCGCCATACACCAGCACAGGCATGATGAGTGACTTATAGAGTGTGATCTTTGTACGACGAGATAGGACTTTACTTCTCAATTGCCTACTCAGCCCAAAGTAGCACTTGTTGGCAAGAGTAATTCTCCGTTGGATTTCAAGGCTGACATTATTATTGGTGTTAATGCTGATTCCCAAATTTACAAATACATACTTTTTCAAACTTATAACCGTCAACAGTGACGTGGGTGCCAAGACGCGTATGCTCTGACTGTTTGTGTGCTGACAGGAGATACTTCGTTTTGTCCTCGTTCACCACCAGACCCATTCGATTTGCTTCTCTATCCAATCCCGAGAAGGCAGAACAGACGTAGCCCTTGTTTTTACCGATAATATCGATGTCGTCGGCATACGCCAACAATTGTACGCTCTTGTAAAGTATTGTGCCTGAGCGGTTCGTTCTGCGGCTCTTATTATCTTCTCCAACATCAGATTAAAGAAATCACACGAAAGGGAGTCCCCTTGTCAGAAACCTCGTTTGGTATCAAACAGCTCAGAGAGGTCCTTCCCTATTCTGATGGAGCTGGTGGTATTGCTCAACGTCATTTTACACAGCCGTATTAGTTTCGCGGGGATACCAAATTCAGACATCGCGGCATAAAGGCAACTTCTTTGTGCTGTCGAAAGTGGCTTTGAAATCGACAAATAGATGGTGTGTAGCGATCCTATTCTCTCTCCAAGATTTGGCTATTGTGAATACCTGATCTATGGTGGTTTTTCAAGGCCTAAAGCCACACTGATAAGGTCCAATCAGCTCGTTTACGGTGGGCTTCAGTCTTTCGCACAATACACTCGCTAAGACCTTATAACCTATGCTTAGAAGGCTGATTCCGCGGTAGTTGGTACGTATGGCGGGGTCGCCTTTCTTGTGGATTCGGCAGAGCACACTTAAAATCCAGTCGTCGGGCATGCGTTCATCAGACCATATTCGGCATACGAGCTGATGCATGCTCGTGATGGGTCCGTGTGCAGAAGTGGAAAACTTCTGACTGCCATTCACTTGCGAGTGGCCAGAAGCGATTTTTCTGCGTACGGTTCAAATCGCAGCTCACAACGTCCGGATATTTATATCCAGGTATCCTCTGGGTAGCAACCAAACACCCGTTTGGGAGGGAGCTAAAGTGAGAAGGCGTAAAACTTCGCGTGCGCTGGGTTTGGGTCCCGCCACGTTAAAACCCCGCCCAATGAAAAAAAATACAGTTTTATTGCCCATTCAATTTTAGAGTAATAATGTGCAAGTTTAAAATGGCTTAAAATTACCGTTGATTTTTTATAATTTTTTTGCCGCTGCCACTGAGATTCAAAATATGTAAATAGTTTAAGGAATTTTAAAAGAGCACTTAAAAGA
>NW_023458568.1:17873962-17875846 GCF_013731165.1 Rhagoletis pomonella | reverse complement strand
TCTGTCCGTCTGTCCGTCCGTCCGTGTACACGATAACTCGAGCAAAAATTGAGACATCTCAACGAAATTTGGTATGTAGGTTTCCCTCAATCCAAGGTAGGTTGGTATTGAAAATGGGCGGAATCGGACCTTAACCACGCCCACTTCCCATATAACGGTGTTTTCCAGAAATACGAAAACTGCGATATTTTAGTAACTACTGAAGATAATTCACTCAAAATTGATATTTACAATAATTTTTAGACGAAAAATAAGAATATTATAAATTTTTGGAAAATTGGCGTAGCCACGCCCACTTATGGTTACATGTGTATATCTTGGTAACCGCCGCACCAATTTCTTCCAAACTTGGCACAGTTGTTGGCCTTCGCAAAACATACCAAATGGCCGAAAATTTTTAAAGTCGCTCAATAACCACGCCTACTTCCCATATAACGGTAATTTTCAGAAATACGAAATCTTCGATAAATCAGTAAATATTGAAGCTAATTTATTCAAAATTGATGCTTGCAACAATTCTTTACCAAGAAATACGATTATGGTAAAACTTTGGAAAATGGGCGTGGCACCGCCCACTTATGATCTCATATAAGTATATCGGTAACCGTTCTACCAATTTGTACCAAACTCGGTGTGGTTATTGTGCTTGCCACATATAAGCAAACCGTTGAAAATTATTGAAATCGGACTAAAATAACGGCCGCTTCTCATATAACGGTAAATTTTAGAAATGCTTGAAACTTCAATATTTCGAAATTGAAGGACGCTAATTTACTCAAAATTGATACACCCCGGCTTACCATCTAGCGGAAGGTTTCGGAAAGGTGAAAAAACATATATTTAATACTTGCGCCGGGTATTTAATGTTCGGCTTCGCCCGAACTTAGACTTTCTTACTTGTTTATGTATAGAAACTACTACTGAAATACAAGGAGAAATTTTGTCTTCGTATAAAAAGTTCAACAGGCAACACTGCCGATAATTTCATCGATTGTTTCGTGGAAATTCATATTCTCGTTGCGCAAATTCATGTAAATATGCCAAAAAAATCAAAAATTATAGAAATATTTTGAATTAAAACAATAATTTACATATTTCTTTGCAAAGTATGAGCGTTATTCATAATTTGTATTCAAAAAGTAGCGTTTTACAACAAGGGCAGCCGTTGCAAGTAAAGAGCGAAATACACCACACAAGCGGCTTGTCAAACATACTTTTCCCATTTTGCCATAGACCATGCAAACATGAGTCGTTCAAGCACAGAATTTTAGTTTTCTTTCGGTTAACAATGTAAAACATTTTAGTTTTCTACCATTATTCTCCCTTACGTCTTCACTTGGTGAAATTTCAGTTGCAATTGAGGCGATTTTACCATCCACATCGCAAGCGGTTTGATCAAACGTCAACATGGCGGCCAGAAAATCAAAAAAATTTGATTTTTGCTCAAATTTCCCTCAAGCGGTTTGTCAAACCTTCAAACACCCCATAGACAGCACAAATGGCTTGAAGCAAAGGGAAATTTCGCTTGGTTTGTCAAACCGCTTGTGTGGTGTATTTCGCTCTTAAGTCTTGCGAGCTAGGGTCCCTGCGTGTACGTCTACGTATGGCTGGTGCTGTCCATTCGGAACTACTTTGGTCAAGTGCAGCCGTTGCATACTTACAAGTACATGTAAAAGTACAAATATTAATAAATATTTTTTCTTGTGCAGGTCTGGATCATTTGTGTGTACGTCCACATTCGCTGGTGTGGGGATTTTTACCACTGCAGCCTTTGGGTTGGTCAAGTGCAGCCTTTGCATATTTAAAAAACCATATTTAAAAAACCATGACGATCAACTTTTATATGAGAATTGAAGTCGCTTGTGTTTTTTGTTTAGAAACTAC
>NW_023458568.1:17866964-17873862 GCF_013731165.1 Rhagoletis pomonella | reverse complement strand
ACGGTTTAATTCAGGATATTTTGGTTTCTGAAAACAAAGTATTTTTTATTTTCAACTTTATAAAAGCAAACACTTTGTGCGTAATATGTGCTGTAAAGAGTTGGAATGCCTAAGCACATTTAATATTCTAAGTTTTTCTGAATTAATTCATAAAAAGCCATTTGATTTATTTTATGTTGCTGAAAAAATATTTATAATAACACAAGATTTATATGACTGAAGTATAAATTATTTTATTTCAGCTGTACACATCACGGATATATGCGTGATATAACCAAATGAAGTAACTAGCATTTTGTAAATTGTGGGAAATGAAGACTTTGTGTAACTCATTTTCAGTTTCTCTATTATATGTATGTATGTATGTACATATTTTTTATGTTACTTATTGTATTTCAATTTTTTGTATGTATGTATGTATCTTCCTAATCTCTTATATATAAAAGTAAGTGCACGTTTTTGGTGTGACCTCATAACTTGAGAACGGCTTCACCGAATTCAACCAAATTTATGTGGCATATTCGATCTGTCATGCAGATGGTTTATGTGAAGTTTGCTTGAATTCGGAAAAGGGGGCGTGGCGCCTCTATTTTATATACAAAAATTAGTGAGTTAGCTTATAACTTGAGAACGGCTTCACCGAATTCAACGAAATTTATATAGCTTATTCGGGCCATCATGCAGATATTTTATGTGGAGTTTGCCCAAATTTGGTAAAGGGGGCGTGGCATATGTATCTCATGTATAAAAATAAGTACACGTTTTTGGTGTGAGCTTATAACTTGAGAACGGCTTCACCGAATTCAACCATTACGGCACATTCTGGCTATCATGCAGATAGTTTATGTGAAGTTTGCCCGAATTCGTAAAAGAGGGTGTGGCACCTCCCGTACTAACTAAAATTTGTATGTTGTATATCTCTTGAAATATTTGTGGTAGAGTACTAGAAGTTGGTATAGAGGTATATCAAATAATTCCATACTCATGGAGAAAAATGGGCGGTATTGGAAAAGAGGGCGTGGCACCTCCCATCTTATATATAAAAAATAAGTACAAGATTTCAACCAAACTTATACGGCATAGTCGGGCTATTATGCAGATGGTTTGTGTTAAGTTTCCCCGAATTCGGAAAAGGGGGCGTGGCACCACCCGTACTAACAAAAATTTTCATCTGGTATATCTCTTGAAATATTTGTAGTAGATTACTGGAAATTGGTATAGAGACATATGAAATAATTCCATACTCATGGAGAAAAATGTGCGGTATTGGGAAAGGGGGGCGTGGCACCTCCCATCTTAAATAAAAAATAAGTGCACGAATTCTACCAAATTTAAACAGTATATTCGGACTATCATGCAGATGGGTTATGTGAAGTGGGCCCGAAGTCGGTCCAGCGGTTCATGATATATGGCAGTTTATGTCTGTCACATGAACCACGTATATGGTACAACAGCACATACATGAAAAATCGAAAACATAGTGAAAAATTGTTGCTATAATGTGCTGTGTTTATTTTTTCTTCGGATAAATTAAGTCAAGTATAAACATGGCTGCAGGTTTTTCAATAGGGATTTTGTAGAGCCAATGGAATTAAAGTCACCACAACACAACATATCTGTGTAAGGTGGTGTACATTGATATTCGGGGTTTCTATTTTGGACTTTGGAGAATCAACACATGTGTTTAATATAGTTCTTAATTCATATTTCATTTTATTTTTTTTTCGTCAATTTCAGTATTTTTGCACAAATTTGTTGCAGCGTTTCGTACGAAAAGTTTGAGTACACTGGAAATTTTCTATGCAGGTATTTCTCCTCATTGATTTATAGTGAACAAAACCATTGGGGAAAATTGTGGCTGGGTTGTGTGCTCTTTTACTGTCGATTGTGAATTTCATTTGATTATTTAAAAATAAGTGCGTTTACCATACGATTTATCGAATTCGTTCCTATGCATTGAGTTTTTCGTTCGCTATTGAATAAAATGCCACGATCCAGTCGTTCAAATATAGGCCGACGTACGCGTCTTGCGAACATGATGTTATCGCAAAGAAGACCGCAAAATGTTGAGGAGCACTCCCAACAGAAGGAAGTACGGCGTGCAGGATTTTTCATTAATTTTTCAATATTTGGTGTAGAGAAGCACACCAGGTTACCGCTAGTTACTAATAAGTATCTACTATATCTTAAGAAAATGCTGACAGAAACAATACTTTTGTGAGCCAATTTCAGTATTTAACTATATCAAATATACGAATTTTATATTTAAAATTTAAATCGAAATGTTTTAATTCTAGGGGTATGTGGTTTAAAATATAGACCCTATTTGTTTAAAATTTAAACTGAAATGCTTTAATTCTAGTGTTTCGTGGTTTCAAATATAGACCCTATTTGTTTAAAAATCAAACCAAAATGTTTTAGTTCTAGTATTTTTGGGTTTCACATATAGAAAATTTAGTTTAAAATCTAAACCGAAATTAGGGTTTAAAGTTTAAACCGAACTGTTTAAATTCTAAACCCAAAATAAGTGCTCTCTTTTTTTTAAACTTGGAAGGTTTGTATTTGAAACTGAATTAAGTTTGGTAGTCCAAAAAGTTTAAAATTAAAACCGAAAGTTTTAACCGTGTACCATCGTAAGGTCGTTCGGGTCTAAAGACCCTAGGCCTGGTCTTGTTGAAATTCATAGGGGTGTTTGGATCTGTTTTAACGGCTTGTTTATTAGCATTCAGAATGAATCCCACAATTTCATTGAGCTTGGGCCGTTTTTTATGAAAAATGTTGTGGAAAAGCAACAATAATTTACAAAGGTTAGAAGTTATAGCTGCTATTTGGGAGATCACCCCATCTACTAATCAGACTTCTTCAACCGCGGTCACTGAGGAGATGTGGTGATCTCCGAAATAGCAGCTATAACTCCTGCCTTTTGTTAATTATTGTTGATGTTCAATAACATTTTTCATAAGAAACGGCATCAAGCTCAATAAAATTGTTGAATATAATTGTTTTAAGGCCATAAATAACAAAAAGATTCTGAATGAATAATAAATTTAAAGTCAGTCAAACATACTGAAAGAAAGTCGGAGAGTCTCCTTAAAGTCGATGTTTAAAACATCGCTAAAATGTCCATCGATGTATAGTCAATATACATCGTGATCTTAGTAAATTGTAAACATCGATGGCAAACATCGAAAATTGAACCGATATTATCGATGTTTCATAAAAGTATAAAATTTTGACATGTAAGGTATAAAATTTTTGCTTTTATTCATGTTCATTATTTTTTTATTAAACGGCCGCTAAGTTTACATTTTGAGTTTAAAAATTTTATATTCTGATGAAATGGACACTCGGTTATAATGGACAAAGTGACGGGGTCCCGTGGAGTCCATTAAAACCGGATTTCACTGTTGTTTTTTTGACGATATAATTTGCATGGAAATAAAGAAAATCCACATTTACCATGTTACATAAACACTATTTTTTAAATTAAAGCTATCCAATTGACCATTACTCGATACTGAAACTGATAGTAAAAAATATTGACGGTGAATTAAGTGGTCGATGTTTAATATTATATAATTGGCCAAGTTGGAAGAATATGTTTCTTCTTACTTAATGATTATTTTTTTGCACAGTTTATTTTGAATTAAATAAGCTTTCTAAAGTTCATCTTTTCCTTGTTTTGTTTTTGTTTGAAAAGAAAAGTTTTTGTTTATTAAAAGTTCCATACCGGCTCACTGAGTTTACCAAAGAATGCCCACTCACTCAATCACTTACCTGCCGAACCAATTTCAATTTTTTTCGTATCGGCCATGGTTGTAGTTTCACCGATTGTATAACCTCTTTGTGAAGGCGAATATTTTCGAAAATTTGTTCTTGCGTCGATTCTTGGGTTGTGCCCTCATCTGTAAAAAATGGCGAACATTGTTAATATAAGAAGGGTACATAGTAATTTTGGCCAAAATTTTCAATTCATGGTTAAAATTAGATGATAATTATTTACATAACAGCGCATCTTACTTCTTTTATACTACTACAAAACCTAGGAACACATATTCCAAAACAACTTTGTTGATGGGCTTGCGAACATTTACATATCGCAATGAAACTTTACATATATAGAACCCTTTGAGCAATTGTGAATGCACCCATTTATTGATAAATGTGCGTATCCTAAGAACCGCTTAATGGATTTCTACTAAGTAAAATATTTAATATTGTTTAATATACATTTAAAATTTTTTGAATTGGGCCCTATCCGCGCTGACCACCCATATAACAATACTTTTAGAGAATGCAAAAATTGCGATACTATGTCTTGAAACAAAATAATACTAATAAAATCGATTAATACCGTGAACTGAGCTTAAAGTAACACTTGTAAGGGGTGGCTCCATCTTTAGCCTAGGTACAGACTTTTAATCGATCAGAAATTCACGAAACAATATTTTTCAATATTCAATATTTCGTCCTCAATTCAATCCCATTTACTTCCCGCTACATGTTCAATGGGCCTTAAACAAGAGCATTTTTAAAACGACTCATTCGAGGGGGCTGGCATATCAAAAAATCCCTCGAAAATTTTATTTCAAAATTTTAATGTAGTTGATTTACTAATCCCTATTAATACATAGGGGTGTTTCCATCGGAAGGTCTACCGCGAAAAAAATGAGAGTCATTTATCTAACGTATTTGTGTGCCAATTTGTCTGCTTTTTTAAATACATATATACTGGCTATGTTAGCAGAAAATTTTTGCGTAAAATGGTCTTGCTAGGTGGCACCAGGGTCGGGATATTTTGAAAAACCTTATTTATGGTCCGATTTGGTTCGAATTTGGCGTATGTAGTTGAAACATAATACATACATAATTCATAGATTCCAAATAATTGACTCTTGGCGCTGAAGTCAAAATATAAAGTATATTCGACATAAAATGTATGTTTTGTTTGCGTTAAAAATTCATTTAAAAGCAATATTAAATAAAATATAACGATGAAAATTTACGTCACGTCACACAACATTTCACACTTGGGGTTGTAAAAGAAAATTTAAACAAGTTGCATCAATTCAAAAAAATCTAAAAACAACTAGAATTACTCCAAATCATATAAGAACAATTTTAATGAAAAAAGCCATCCATAATTCGCAGAGCTTTGCGATTTTGTAAGAGAAGAAAAAATCAACTGTCATTTTTGTCACGTAACGTCACTCTCTTAAATTGCGTATATTCAAGGACCATGCGGTTCGATTGTTTTCATTTTTCGTTTAAATATAGAATCCAGAGAAATTAAAAGAAAACAAAATGTTTTTCCTTGTTTGTATCTCATTGAAACGTACGACTTTCACATATGTGACGTAGGGAAATACCCATGTGTTTAAACTAAATGGTTCCATTTGAAAATACAATCTTAACTCTCAACTAATAGCCAAATATAAATTTAGTTTAGTAAGATAGTGGAGTACTAAACTTATATTTTATTGACTTCTATTCATACAAATAGAAGAATATTAACAGGTAATATGATATTATTTTCTTACTTCAAAAATATGTAGAACAGCCGTAATAAAAAATTATAACTGTGATTTAGATACATTACAGTTGATAATTTCAGGATTTAAAAGCCCTTCCAAAATGCCCTCCACTCTACATTCCTTTCTCCTTTCTTTTTTGTATGGAGTGGCACAAATTGAAGGGCTCCTTCTTTCGCTACCCATGGAAAGCCAGAAGGGCTTTTATGGGCGTACTTCAGAAGGGAGGAGTTCTTTTAAAGTTGCTTCTTTAATTTATAATAAATCATACATCTTTGAAGTATTTTCTTAAGGTTTATATCAAATGTGTTATTGCAATTTAAAATGTTTATTGAAATTCATTTTTAATGCTAAATAATATAAATTTATGTATTCGCGTAAATTGTAAATTGATAAGCCCTTCTAGAAGGCAAATAAGGAAGCACTTTTTTCAACCCTTCTTGGGAGGGCTCGTAGAATGGCTTTACTTAAGAAAGTTTACCTAAATGTAGAGTTAAGTCTCATAAAAACTTTCAAACTTGATTTCCCGAAATTTTTATTTTTACACATTTATTTTTCTGGCATGCACGGACGATATGTATTTACCCTGCAAACCAAAGTTCCCAAAATCTTTAAAAAATCTTTAGGAGTATCTCTTTTCTGTAACGATTTTTTTAGGAATCTTCAAAGAAAATTATATGAGGTCGTTGACACGGACTCGTTAAGAAACTTCTGTTAGAAAAATAAAGAAAATTCTGCAAGAAATTCTTCACATGGCAGGATTTTTTTCATATCTTTACCGATTTTTTCCGAAATTTTGCAAAAGAATCGAAGTGTGCACATTTTATTTCATTTAAGAAAATTTGGCAAAAGATCGGATGGGATCTTTACGAATTCTTTAAAATTTTTCAAAAATTCAGAAAACTCTGAAAAAACTCTGAAATCGCAGGGTACCGCACAGTGTTGCGAAACCGGAATTTTTTGGAAATCATATTGCCTAAACTGTAATTTTAATTGTATCGATGAGAAACTTCTACAGATTGGTCAGAATGAAATCCCAAACAGAATGAGTGAAAAAAAAATTTACACCGAAAAAAATTGTTTGGTCAAATTTTCAACAAAAGTCAAAAAAAAAATAGTTGTTCGAAAAATTTACAAAAAAAATTTATTTTAATTGTTCTTTTATTTCTGATAAATACTCTATGATTAGTTTTTTAAATAAACTATAGGGTGGTCCGAACAAGAATTATAAACGTCAAATTTTCATGATTTTTCGATATTTTTTGAAAAACTCTGAAATTTTATATAGAACCAAAATCTATTTCATTTCTTATTTGAAAAGTGGCAATAAAAGCTTTAATTTGATACCGGTTTGAAGTCAATAGCTT
>NW_023458568.1:17862993-17866864 GCF_013731165.1 Rhagoletis pomonella | reverse complement strand
TATATTTGACTTCTAAAATCAATTAAAAATCAACGGGCCAACATAAAAATAAGCTTTATGTGTTTTTTGTTTACTTGGAATGTCTGTGACAAAATTGCATTATTAAAAACACTCAAAAAAATAATCGGAAAAAAGTTACTTTTCCACTAGCCGCAACACAGTGTACCGATTTGTTTTACAAAAAGTATTTTAAACGCAGACGTCTCGGTTGCTCAGTAACCCGGTTACTCGTTTCTGCAATTATTTCTCATTGATTTTCTAAGGCCCGTTTTCACCATCTCCGGTTAGCGCTAATCCCCAGTTAAACATCGTTACCGACGTTACTGCCTCCATTCATTTAACATTGTGTCGGTAACGTTGGTAACAATGTTTAACTGGGGATTAGTGTTAACCAGGCATGGTGAAAACGGCCCTAAAACAAGTTTTCGATGTATGCTTAAGATGCATAAACCTAAAGGTAAATTTTATAAGAACTTAAACTGCAAATTTCATAAAACTAGTGGTAACCCCCGAAATTTGGGTGAATGCAGTAAAGAAATACTTGCTAATATTAAGAATTTAAATTTAAGTATATAATAAAACGTGATATTCATGAATATACTTAGCTCAAGATTGGTATTTAGCTCAAGTGGTATTTAGTTCAAGTGGTATTTAGTGGTATTTAGCTCAAGATTTAATAAAAGAACTTCGTGAAATACAACTATTAATATCGTATTGCTAGAGACCTGATAACCCAGGATAATTTTTAAGTTCTTAAAGGACTTTGCTCCACTCAAAGCTTCGCACAGTGGGCCGTGAGAAAACAGTCATCCTTAGGGTATAGTCCAACCTTTCACAATATCTGTCCAAGGGCTTAATTAGTCGTAATCTGAAACGCAATAATCACTGAAAATTGGCGCCGTTTATGTTGGAAGGTATTTAGTATCACATTTTTAAACTAAAGCTTTTTTAACACTTTCAGTACAGTTGAACCACTGATTCTAAAAATTTTAAAATATGTATACCGGCTAAATTTGGATCGTTCATTTCACAAATCAGATCAACAAATTTGTAAAACTTCGCGCTTTGCAGTCACTCAGGGTTCTTTATAATGGTCAATGATATCCTAGGTTTTTAGAAAAGAAAGTGATCTCCACAATTTTTATTTTTTGCTTTCGTGAAATATATTTCAAAACTGTGAATGATACCTAATACATTTTCCGAATCTCAATTCCACGGAAAAGTGGCTAATATTTTTCAATAGATTATAGTTGCGTTCGCGTAGCTGTTAATTGTTTATGTTCAACCAAAACTTACAAGTTTTTGCGTTCGCGTACGCAAAAAACTTGCAAAGTAGGGGAAATTGAGAGAGCAAAGTGACATTTCATTTTGGGGGGAAGCTGCTGGTTTCTGCTGGAAAAATTTTTGCCAACAGGAAAACAGCTGATCAAAAACACCTGGTTGGCACTTACGCAAATCACAAAATTGAATTTGATGGTTTGGAAGTTAAAAATTACAAAATGCGACTTATTAAACTTGTAAGAAATAAGTAGTTATTTGTTTAATCAATAAAAAAAATGTACTGAGCTATAACTTTGCATTACATAAAAAAAATTGCTCATTTAATAAAGCTTTCAGAAAGGTGCCACACTTACTGTTTTGAATAGAAAAAAAAGTAATAGCCGCTTTTGTGGGTAAAGGACTGAGACACGCTAGAATGTAGATGACTGCCGTTAGGTCGAGTTTCGCTCACAGTGGAGCGCAGCTAAGTTTTTACCCTTCTTAGAGTGCAAAACGACATTTCATTAGTGCAAGTTGTACACGGCTAAACTAAGTGCAATTGTAAGGCACATTTAACTACCGGGTAAAGAATTTTGCTTTCAGCGGCCCCTAGGTAGTAACGCCCATGTACGGTACTCTTAATGAAACACAGCTCCAAGTTGGTGTTCACTACTATGGGTGGTTTCAAAATAAAATGAGATAAGAATAAGGACCGGGCTATAGTGGAAGTAACGACGCGGAGTGAACTATCACTTAATTACACTGGTCTACAGCAAAAATGTTCTATGGATGCCACTATCCAATTCCCATGTAGAATTCCTCGGTGATTCCGAAAATCGAGATAATTTTTTTTCTATGGATAAATTTTCGAGATATTTGCAATTTACCGTTATTCAGCTTTAAAAAATATTGGTTTGTCTTAATCACGTATATCTTACGAACCATTTGAGCAATCGTAATACGAGATACGGGTAATGAAAGCAAATAAAATTCTCCTTAAAATAATTAATCATTTCTGACATCTATTGTTTTCGATGCAAACACTCATTTGCAATTTACCGTTATTCAGCTTTAAAAAAAGGTGGTTTCACTTAATCACGTATATCTTACGAACGCATTGAACAATCGTAATACGAGATACGGGAAGTGAAAGCAAATAAAATTCTCCATAAATTAATTAATCATTTCTGACATCTGTTGTTTTCGATGCAATCACTCTACCTTATCAGGTATACGTGGCGTATGAGTAACACTCTTTTCTGCTCATATTTTATACAAAAAATCCTTGCGCATTTTCATTTGACCAATCATTATTTTCTTATTTATTAACCGATTTTATTCATTGGTAGCTGAGTTTTTTTCTAAAGGAACAGGCTTTAACACAAGTGTAAAACATTTACACAGAAACCTTTATTTTTTGAAATTCATTCCCTTTTAAAGTGTGAATTTTTTGCATTTTTTCATCAAAAAAAGAAAAAATCTAGAATTATTAATGATTCGATTTTTGGAGTCAGCGAGCGATTCTACACACAAATTGTATTGTGGCGTTTGGAGAACAAAATCAAAACTAAAATTTGTGATCCAGTGTTATTATTCAAACAGGTACTACTATGTGCAGCGGTTACCCCTCGGCAGCTAATGGCGAGCATCCGAGTGTATTTCCGCCATGAAAAGGCTTCTCATAAAATACATTGGCTTCCATTTGTGTAACAACGAGTGCACTAAAAACGCGTAACCTCTTGTGTTTTTCGAAATCCCCTCTTTTCATAAATCTATACTATATATAAAATTAAAGCCCAAAGCCCATTTCTATAATTCAAGTTTTAAAATGACATATTTCTACCACAGTAGGACACAGTGGTATTTTTAAAATGAAATTTTAATAATAAATATGTTTAATTAAAGTATTAAGTTGATCAACAATACAACGCATTGCTAGACCGTTTGCCTTTCACGCGTTTGTGTTTAGAGAACATCAACAAACCACATACATATTTCTCTCTATTCTCTTCTCTTTTTATACTCAGCTAGCACAGGCTGTGTTGCCACAGAAAGTCCCCTAAAAATCTTAAATTTTTCCAAAAAAATAAATCTTTAAAATAAGATATTTAGGGGAAAAAAATCGTTTCGATCCCAAAAAATCTTCATTCAAATATATCTAAAAAGAAACACAAAATTCGATAATGTCTTTACGGCTGTAAATAGCCCTTATTATATTATATAAAGTCCTTTTTATAACAACTTAAACTTAAAATGAACATCGCCTCGTATCATCACATAATTTATAGCACAGTTAACATATATACATAATATATAATATATATACACTGGCGAAAATATAAATAGGGACGCGACATTTTGCAAGTTTTGACCGACTTCAAAAAAGGAGGAGTTTATCAGTTCGTGCGGATATATTTTTATGTATACATCTTACCGCATAACTTTGGACTACCTGAACTGATTTCTATAATTCCTTTTTATCGGAAAGGTGGTACCTCAAGGGTGGTCCCATCCTAATTTGGTTTATATACGGTCATTGGATCATGAAGAAATTGACGATCAATTTTTATATGAGAATTGAAGTCGCTTGTGTTTTTTGTTTAGAAACTAC
>NW_023458568.1:17861344-17862893 GCF_013731165.1 Rhagoletis pomonella | reverse complement strand
AAGGAAACCAGCTAAACCCAAACTAACTATCTGATAATTTGCCGTAAATTATCCGTTGTTTATCCGTGAAAAGAATAATTTTCTTTCTACCGTGGATGGTAGCAGGGCACCTTCTGGCGACCAATTAAGGAAACCAGCTAAACCCAAACTAACTATCTGATAATTTGCCGTAAATTATGCGTTGTTTATCCGTGAAAAGAATTATCTTGCCGCTGACACATTTTAAAAATTATCTGAAAACCAATCAAGGAAACCAGCTAAACCTAAGCTAAGTATTATAATTTAAATTGTTCAAAACGCGCATGAGTTGAATATATATATTTTTTTTAACTGAATTAAATAGTAATTTTTTTAAACCTGTATGGATCAAAGTTTCCAGCTTGTTCAATATAAAACGTACATCGAATTCCATGAAAATCTCAAGTCTTTTATTTAGTTTTGTTTTTAGCTCCTTAGCCAAGCATTGTTGGCAGCCCTGTTGATGTCAAACAAGCTTGAGCTAGAGTAGGCAGGTGGCCTAAGCGGCGACATAACGGTTCCTTGGAGAAGAGACTGCGTTTATTTCTACGCCATGTGACGCATTGCACATTAAAAGCCAATTCAGGAAAAGCCGATCTATTGCAGCAGGCACGCTCGCAAAAGCATCAAAACAGCTGTGCAGCACAAAATGTCAGAAAAAAGTTGGCGACTTTTTTAAGACTTCATTGAAAATGTAATGAACACAAAAAAGACTGAAATATTAGGTCCATTCAATAACTTTTCCAGTAAGTACTTGCGGCGAGAGCGTAAAAGAAAAATAGAGAGCAAAATTTAGAGCAAGAGAAAATTTTCAGAAAAAGTGATTGAACGCAAAACTAGTAAAAACTTGCAGCTGAAGCCATTTTGACACTTTCTGACGGTTAAATTTTAGCCCACAATTTTCTTTTTAATTGGGAATAGTTCCCATCGTCATAAAAATAAAAAAATATACAATAGATTTAAATTTTTCATCCATATTTTCATTTCACTAATTATGCTTCATCAAATCATCCTCTTAAAAAGTTTGTTTACATTTGAATTTGAAACATAACCTTACTTTTTGACTCCTGCCAATTCCTGCTAGTAAAATTTTCACTTGCACGAATTTGCAGCTCTCTCGGGTTGTTACGCTCTCGAATTCGCTCCCTCTGGCAAATATTTTGGGTTATTAAATGCATTCCCAGTAAAAACTTGCAAGTACTATCAACAATTCGTAGCAATTTTTTGATATTGAAGGGACCTATTGCTATGTTCCTTCTTAGCGGAACGTAATTTAGCATTTTCGACAACCGAGCCCCTAACCAAACGTCTACAAGAAAAAAAAAATTATTAAAAATCAACGCGATTATTTAGCCCCTTTAAACTTGCACATTATTGCCCTGAAATTTAATGGGCTATCAAACTGCATACTCAAAAAAAAAATTCTAAAAACTCTGAATAAAAAGTTGAAAATTTGCAGATTGTTTATAATTTTTGCAAAATTTTTGAGGATTTATATTTTGTTTGTTAATGAGCTTGGAAAAATAACAAA
>NW_023458568.1:17859363-17861244 GCF_013731165.1 Rhagoletis pomonella | reverse complement strand
TTGTGTTTTGCTGCAGTTGCTTCAAAAGATTTTTTCTGGATTCTTGGACTAAGGATCCCGTGTTCAAAGGCTGGTTGTGTAAACACTTGAGGTTACGAGGCTTGCTGTAATGTTTGCAATTGCACATTAAAAGCCAATTCAGGAAAAGCCGATCTATTGCAGCAGTCACGCTCTCAAAATCATCAAAAAAGCTGTGCAGCACAAAATGTCAGAAAAAAGCAGGCGACTTTTTTAAGACTTCATTGAAAATGTAATGAACACAAAAAAGACTGAAATATTAGGTCCATTCAATAACTTTTCCAGTAAGTTCTTGCGGCGAGAGCGTAAAAGAAAAATAGAGAGTAAAATTTAGAGCAACAGAAAATTTTCAGAAAAATTTATTGAACGCAAAACTAGTAAAAACTTGCAGCTGAAGCCATTTTGACACTTTCTGATGGTTAAGTTTTAGCGCGCAATTTTCTTTTTAATTGGAAATAGTTCATAAGTCATAAAAGTAAAAATATATATAATAGATTTACATTTTTATCCATATTTTGATTTCACTAATTATGTTTCATCAAATCGTCCTCTTAAACAGTTTGTTTACATTTGAGTTTGAAACATAACCTTACTTTTGGACTCCTGCAAATTCCTGCTAGTAAAATCTTTACTTGCAAGAGTTTGCAGCTCTCTCGGGTTGTTACGCTCTCGAATTCGCTCCCTCTTGCAAATATTTTGGGTTATTGAGTGCATTCCCAGTAAAAACTTGCAAGTACTAGCAACAATTCGTAACAATTTTTTGATATTGAAGGGACCTATTGCTATGCTCCTTCTTAGCAGAACGTAATTTAGCATTTTCGACAACCGAGCCCCAAGAAAACAAGAAAAAAAAATTATTAAAAATCAACGCGATTAAACTTGCACATTATTGCCCTGAAATTTAATGGGCTATGAAACTGAATACTTAAACAAAATTCTAAAAACTCTGAATAAAAAGTTGAAAATTTGCAATTGTTTATAATTTTTGCAAAATTTTTGTGGATTTATATTTTGTTTGTTAAAGAGCTTGGAAAAATAATAAACATTAAATAAACGAAAGAGAAACAGCCAAAATCGATCCAAATATTGATGACTTAATCAGCTGTTCACAAGTTTATTTATAAAACTATTTTTTATATTAACAACCAGTTTACAATGAATTTTAAATGTGCTCTGTCGAAATGACATTTTAATATACATTACGTACATATCGAGCCCTAACCGCCAAAAAAACGTAAGCGTACCTTTGTATACAATAAAAGTTTAATAAGAACAATTTTTTGTACATTCAATTGAAAAAGACGTTTTTTGGTAGGAAATGACGTTTTTTCAGACCAAGAGGGAAGTTTTCTCATGCCGAATACCTGGCAACACTGGTCACAGTGCAATATGTTTTATTACGCTCTTCTTCCCCCTTCATGTTGGCTCTTGATGCCCCCCTCATCGGGCTCCTAAATGAGCCAAGCCGGCTCCTCAGTGCAAAAGGCTCCTGGGAGCCAATTTGCCTATCTTTGCTCTAGTGCAGAGCTAGAGAGTGGAGGAAAAGAACAATCGGTCTTTTTTATCCCCTCTAGTTTAAAAGACAACAATGGAAAATTTCAAGAAAACTGCCATTTAAGAAACATTTGCTGATGGGTCTGCATGGATAAATGTATAACGAGAAAAAAAGGGGCGGTGAGATTTATATAACAACGTCCATGTAAAAATATCAATAAAAAATAAAATTAAAAAGCTCAAAATTGCTATGGAACTTTGTCGAATTTTCTTAACTTTTGTACAAAGATTGAAGTTTGGACTTATAGTAGTTTGGACTTAAGTAGTTTCTAAACAAAAAACACAAGCGACTTCAATTCTCATATAAAA
>NW_023458568.1:17844775-17859263 GCF_013731165.1 Rhagoletis pomonella | reverse complement strand
GGTATTTAATGTTCGGCTCCGCCCGAACTTAGACTTTCTTACTTGTTGTATATATATTTTTAGCAGCACCACATCCTTATCAGAAAATTTCGAGAATCCAAAAATTGGTACTGTTGGAAGTTGCAGGCATCATTTTAACTCGATTTCCTGTTCCACGGATAATGGGTCATCTTTCAGAGGTTTAAAGATATTTTGCGTCAGCAATTTGTTATCAACCTACTTACCCTACCTCGGAAAAGCAAAAAACTTTATATTCGAACGTTTGCTCAGGTGTACCGAATTCTGGTAAACGCGCAACACTTTTAATATTTTCATCCAACTTCACTAACTTCAAATTTTTTTTCTACTTTTTTTAAGAAACAAACATTTTTCTGCTAGTGAATCTGATTTTAGTTAAATGTTATAAACTTGTTTAAAGTGAAGTGGTCGGCAACAACAACGAATGTCAATAAATTAAACTACCTTCTGCTTTCACAGCTTTACCTGTTCATTTCTCAAAATATTGCCCTCCGACTAAGCAAAAGTGCCATACTTTCAGCTAATATAGCCATTTTACGGGACAAAAAGCAACCTACTGAAAATTATCCAATATTTATAAGAAGGCAAAATTGTTTAATAGAAAATAAAACGCCATAAGTTTGTAATTTATCTCTGTTTTTATATTTAAGTAATACAAACATGACTTCTGATGTAAAGCTTAGCTACGTATAACGACAGTTTCCTTTGTTAAACAAAAATAAAGTGGTGTACAGCTTTGCTACGTATAAATAATCTTTATTAACCAAAAAAAATGCAATGGATTTACTAGTCTTTCTAATTATAGTTTATGTATTTAAAAAAAAATTTAATTCTGGTTGAAACATTTTAGCCGTTTTTTTGTCCAATCTAGCCGGTCGCCCTGAAAAGTTCTGGCAACACTGCTGGTAATGAGAGTCGGAGTACAATCTGTTTTATTACGCTCTTCTTCCCCCTTCATGCTGGCTCTTGATGCCCCCCTCTTCCCGCTCCTAAATGAGCCAAGCCGGCTCCTCAGTGCAAAAGGCTCCTGGGAGCCAATTTGCCCATCTCTGCTCTAGTGCAGAGCTAGAGAGTGGAGGAAAAGAACAATGGGTATTTTTTATCCCCTCTAGTTTAAATGACAATAATGGAAAATTTCAAGTAAACTGCCATTTAAGAAACATTTGCTGATGGGTCTGCATGGATAAATGTATAACGAGAAAAAAAGGGGCGGTGAGATTTATATAACAACGTCCATGTAAAAATATCAATAAAAATCGAATTAAAAAGCTCAAAATTGTTATGGAACTTTGTCGAATTTTCTTAACTTTCGTACAAAGATTGAAGTTTGGACTTATAGTAGTTTGGACTTAAGTAGTTTCTAAACAAAAAACACAAGCGACTTCAATTCTCATATAAAAATTGATCGTCAATATCTTCATGATCCAATGACCGTATCTAAACCAAATTAGGATGGGACCACCCTTGAGGTACCACCTTTCCGATAAAAAGGAATAATCGAAATCAGTTCAAGTAGTCCAAAGTTTTGCGGTAACATATATACATAAAAATATATTCGCACGAACTGATAAACTTCTCCTTTTTTGAAGTCGGTCAAAACTTGCAAAATGTCGCATCCCTATTTATATTTTCGCCAGTGTATATATACATATGTTAACTGGGCTTCAAATTTTGTGATGATACGAGGCAATATTCATTTTAAGTTTAAGTTGTTATAAAAAGGACTTTATATAATATAATAAGGGGTATTTACAGCCGTAAAGACATTATCGAATTTTGTATAAAAAGAGAAGAGAATAGAGAGAAATATGTGTGTGGTTTGTTGATGTTCTCTAAACACAAACGCGTGAAAGGCAAACGGTCTAGCAATGCGTGGTATTGTTGATCAACTTAATACTTTAATTAAATATATTTATTATTAAAATTTCATTTTAAAAATACCACTGTGTCCTACTGTGGTAGAAATATGTCATTTTAAAACTTGAATCATAGAAATCGACCCAGTACATGAGCTGCTTTGCTATCACGTTTGGGCTTTAATTTTATATATAGTATAGATTTATGAAAAGAGGGGATTTACAAAAAGAGGTTACGCGTTTTTAGTGCACTTGTTGTTACACAAATGGAAGCGCTTACGCCGCCTCCGAACCGCCAATGTATTTTATGAAAAGCCTTTTCATGGCGGAAATACACTCGGATCCTCGGCATTACCTGCCGAGGGGTAACCGCAGCACATAGTAGTACCTGTTTGAATAATAACACTGGATCACAAATTTTAGTTTTGATTTTGTTCTCCAGACGCCACTGTACAATTTGTATGTACAATCGCTCGCTGACTCCAAAAATCGAGTCATTAATCATTCTAAATTTTTTGTTTCTTTGATGAAAAAATGCAAAAAATTCAAACTTTAAAAGGGAATAGATTTCAAAAAATAAAGGTTACTGTCAAGGTACATTGAACAGGTAGTATCAGTAGAGCAGCTGATTTGATTTATTTTCAAATTATTTGGTCTCGAAAATGTCAAATATTTTTAATTTTTTCTCACAAAAATTCTGAATTGTTAAAATCCATTTGCATGTGAAACCTTTTTCCATACAAAACAAGCGATTGAATAGCAGCTTTTGGAACGTTCGCCCAACTCAGGAGCACAACCGCTGATTACTGGCCCTTGTAAAGGATGGATCAATGCTTCGAGCAGCAAACAAATTTACTAGGAAAGAAAGTTGCAACAATTTTTATTTTTTCCAATTTCAATTTTTTATTTTTTATAATTTTTTGTATTTCACATGGCACGCTTTGATTTAGAAGAAAAAATTCAGAACAGTTTTTGACACTTTCGATACCAGAAGCAACAACAAAATACACGCAAATGTTGTTTTTGCTCTACTGATACTACCTGTTTAATGTGCCTTGGTTCCTGTGTAAATGTTTTACACTTGTGTTAAAGCCTGTTCCTTTAGAAAAAAATTCAGCTACCAATGAATAAAATCGGTTGATAAATAAGAAAATAATGATTGGTCAAATGAAAATGCGCAAGGATTTTTTGTATGAAATATGAGCAGAAAAGAGTGTTACTTATACGCCACGTATACCTGATAAGGTAGAGTGTTTGCATCGAAAACAATAGATGTCAGAAATGATTAATTAATTTATGGAGAATTTTATTTGCTTTCATTTCCCGATTGTTCAATTGGTTCGTAAGATATACGTGATGAAGTGAAACCACTATTTTTTAAAGCTGAATAACGGTAAATTGCAAATGAGTGTTTGCATCGAAAACAATAGATGTCAGAAATGCTTAATTAATTTAAGGAGAATTTTATTTGCTTTCATTTCCCGTATCTCATATTACGATTGCTCAATTGGTTCGTAAGATATACGTGATTAAGTGAAACCACTATTTTTTAAAGCTGAATAACGGTTAATTGCAAATATCTCGAAAATTTATCCATAGAAAAAAAATTATCTCGATTTTCGGAATCACCGAGGAATTCTACATGGGAACTGGATAGTGGCATCCATAGAACATTTTTGCTGTAGACCAGTGTAATTAAGTGATAGTTCACTCCGTGTCGTTACTTCCACTATAACCCGGTCCTTATTATACCTTTCATGAGCATGAAATGGTATTATAACTTTGGTCCGATGTTTGTAACTACCAGAACAAGAAGAGATAGACCCATTAAAATGTATACTTAAATGATCAGAACGTCGAGCTGAGTCGATTTAGCCATGTCCGTCTGTCCGTCTTTCCGTCTGTATGTCTGTCCGTCTGTTTGTATGCAATCTAGTCTCTCAGTTTTCGAGATATCCGGATGAAATTTGGTAGGTGAGTGTATTTTTATAATGTATTAATCATTTGTCGGAACCGGAAGAATCGGACCACTATAACACATAGCTCCCATACAACTGATTGTTCAGATATGAGCTTTTTCGTTATAACTTCTCCATTTATGCAGCTAAGAACATGAAATTTTGCAATACTTCCACCCATTATCAACAGAGAACTTAGAGTGAAAATTACAAAGATCGGGTCACTATAACCTATAGCTCCCGTACTACTGATTGTTCAGATATAAGATTTTTCGTTATAACTCCTCCATTTAAGTAGCTAGTAACATGAAATTTTACACTGTTGTCACTCAATATCAAAAGAATACTTTCAGAGAAAACGGCGAAGATCGGGTCACTATAACCTATAGCCTCCATACAACTGATTGTTCAGATATGAGATTTTTTGCCATAACTTCTTCATTTATTCAGCTATTAACATCAAAATTCGCACCGTTTTCAATCATTATTAACAGAATACTTACGGTGAAAATAACAAAGATCGGGTCACTATAACATATATCTCCCGTACAACTGATTGTTCAGTTATGAGAACTTTCGTTATAACTCCGCCATTTATGCAGCTAAAAACATGAAATTTCGCACTATTTTCACTCATTATCAACAGAAAGTTCACAGTAAAATTAACAAAGATCGGATCACTATAACCCGTTTATTTCCCCCATACAACTGATTGTTCAGATGTGGGGTTTTACTGTAACACTCCTTTATTTGGACAGCTAAAACCGATAAATTTCTTAAGGTATTTTATAAATAATAATACAAAGTCTACTAAGAAAATCGTCAAAATGTATGCTGTATGAGCTTTATCTCTTATACCACTGATTTTTCAGATACCAGTCTTTGCGATATATCTCCTTTATGTAGGAAGCTAAACCCATTAAATTGTGTTACCGGTTTACATACCGATCACACAGCACTGAAAATCACTTAGATTGGTGCTATATAAGGTATATCTTCCATACCTCTGATTGTTTAGATATGATTTTTTATATATGTAGAGCAGATACTATGCCTGCTGTGAATATATATGAGATCTATGCCTGCTGTGAATATATAAATCTTTCCAAATGCAGTAATATGTTAAAGTAAAATTTTCAGATGCTCATGAAAGGTATGAAGCCTTCGGCATAGCCTTACTTCGGCATGCTCTACTTGTTCTTATCTCATTTTATTGTGAAACCGCCCATAGTTGTGAACACCAACTATGTCTGTGTTTCATTAAGAGTACCGTACATGGGCGTCGCTACCTAGGGGCAGCTGAAAGCAAAATTCTTTACCCGGTAGTTAAATGTGCCTTACAATTGCACTTAGCTCAGCCGTGTACAACTTGCACTAATGAAATGTCGTTTTGCACTCTAAGAAGGGTAAAAACTTAGCTGCGCTCCACAATGAGCGAAACTCGACTTAACGGCAGTCATATACATATATATATTTACGATTATATATATTTAAGTCATACGACTTAGTAAGGGCGATCTGTAGCGGCCGCAGAATTGAGCTATATATAATTAAAGAGCAAGCTGCAGTTGACCGTGTTTGTCACAAAAGTAAAAAGTGGCAGAAAATTCGATAGTGAGCAATATAATCTATTGAAAAATATTAGCCACTTTTCCGTGGAATTGAGATTCGGGAAAGGTATTAGGTATCATTCACAGTTTTGAAATATACTTCACGAAAGCAAAAAATAAATATAGTTGAGATTACTTTCTTTTATAAACACCTAGGATATCATTGACCATTATAAAGGACCATGAGTGACGGCAAAGCGCGAAGCTTTACAAGTTTGTTGATGGATTTGTAAAATGAACGATCCAAATTTAGCCGGTATACATATTTTAAAATTTTTAGAATCAGTGGTTCAACTGTACTGAAAGTGTTAAGAAAGCTTTAGTTTAAAAATGTGATATTAAATGCCTTTGACCATAAACGGCGCCAATTTTCAGTGATTATTGCGTTTCAGATTACGACTAATAAAGCCCTTGGACAGATATTGTGAAAGGTTGGACTATACCTTAAAGACGACTGTTTTCTCACGGCCCACTGTACGAAGCTTTAAGTGGAGTAAGATCCTTTAAGAACTTAAAAATTATCCTGGGATATCAGGTATCTAGCAATACGAGATTAATAGCTGTCTTTCACGAAGTTCTTTAAATAAATCTTGAGCTAAATACCACTAAATACCACTTGAACTAAATACCACTTGAGCTAAATACCAATCTTGAGCTAAGTATATTCATGAATATCACGTTTTATTATATACTTAAATTTAAATTCTTAATATTAGTAAGTATTTCTTTACTGCATTCACCCAAATTTCGGGGGTTACCACTAGTTTTAATAAATTTGCAGTTTAAGTTCTTATAAAAATTACCTTTAGGTTTATGCATCTTAGGCATACATCGAAAACTTGTTTTAGGGCCGTTTTCACCATGCCTGGTTAACACTAATCCCCAGTTAAACATTGTTACCTACGTTACCGACACAGTATTAAATGAATGGAGGCAGTAACGTCGGTAACGATGTTTAACTGGGGATTAGCGCTAACCGGAGATGGTGAAAACGGGCCTTAGAGAATCAATAAGAAATAATTGCAGAAACGATTAACCGGTTTGCTGAGCAACCGAGACGTCTGCGTTTAAAATACTTTTTGTAAAACAAATCGGTACCCTGCGATTTCAGAGTTTTTTCAGAGTTTTCTGAATTTTTGAGAAATTGTAAAGAATTCGTAAAGATCCCATGCGATTTTTTGCCAAATTTTCTTAAATGAAATAAAATGTGCATACTTCGATTCTTTTGCTAATTTCGGAAAAAATCGGTAAAGATATGAAAAAAATCCTGCCATGTGAAGAATTTCTTGCAGAATTTTCTTTATTTTTCGAACTGAAGTTTCTTAACGAGTCCGTGTCAACGACTTCATAAAACTTTCTTTGAAGATTCCTAAAAAAAATCGTTACAGAAATGAGATACTCCTAAAGTTTTTTTTTTAAGATTTCGGGAACTTTGGTTTGCAGGGTAAGTACATATCGTCCCTACATGCCAGAAACATAAATGTGTAATGATGGAAATTTTGGGAAATCAAGTTTGAAAGTTTTTACGAGACTTAACTCTGCATTTAGGTAAGCTTTCTTAAGTAAAGCCATTCTACGAGCCCTACCCAAGAAGGGCTGAAAAAAGTGTTTCCTTGCTTGCCTTCTAGAAGGGCTTATCAATTTACAATTTACGCGAATGCATAAATTTATATTATTTAGCATTAAAAATGAATTTCAATAAACATTTTAAATTGCAATAACACATTTGATATAAACCTTAAGAAAATACTTCAAAGATGTATGATTTTTTATAAATTAAAGAAGCAACTTTCCCTCCCTCCTATAAAAGCCCTTCAATTTGTCCCACTCCGTACAAAAAAGAAAGGAGAAAGGAATGTAGAGTGGAGGGCCTCTTGGAAGGGCTTTGAACTCCTGAAATTATCTACTGTAATGTATTTACTTCACATTTATTATTTTTTTTACGCCTGTTCTACATATGTTTGAAGTAAGAAAATAGTAGTCATATTTCCTGTTAATATTCTTCTATTTGTATGAATAGAAGTCAATTAAATATAAGTTTAGTACTCCACTATACTTACTAAACTAAATTTATATTTGGCTATTAGTTAAGAGTTAAGATTGTATTTTCAAATGGAACCATTTAGTTTACACATATGGGTATTTCCATACGTCAAATATGTGAAAGTCGTACGTTTCTTACGGATCTTTGTGTAGCACATAACTAAGTCTATATTTAAACGAAAAATGAAAATAATCGAACCGCATGGTCCTTGAATATACGCAATTTAAGAGAGTGACGGTACGTGACAAAAATGACAGTTGAATTTTTATTCTCTTACAAAATCGCAAAACTGCGAATTATGGATGGCTCTTTTCATTAAACTTGTTCTTATATGATTTGGAGTAGTTCTAGTTGTTTCTAGAGTTTTTTGAATTGATGCCACTTGTTTAAATTTTCGTTTTCGACATAAATTTTCATCGTTATATTCTATTTAATATTGCTTTTAAATATATTATATCTATAATATATATATTATATTTTGACTTCAGCGCCAAGGGTCAATTATTTGGAATCTATGTATTATGTATGTATTATGTTTCAACTACATACGCCAAATTCGAACCAAATCGGACCATAATTAAGGTTTTTCAAAATATCCCGACCCTGCTGACATAGCCAGTATATATGTATTTAAAAAAGCAGACGAATTGGCACACAAATACGTTAGATATATGACTTTCATTTTTTTCGCGGTAGACCTTCCGATGGAAACACCCATATGTATTAATAGGGATTAATCAATCAACTACATTAAAATTTTGAAATAAAATTTTCGAGGGATTTTTTGATATGCCAGCCCCTCGAATGAATCGTCTTGAAAATGCCCTTGTTTAAGGCCCATTGAACATGTAGCGGGAAGTAAAATGGGATTGAATTGAAGACGAACTTTTGAAAATTATTGTTTCGTCAATTTCTGATCGATTAAAAGTCTGTACCTCCGCTGATGATGGAGCCACCCCTTACAAGTGTTACTTTAAGCCAGTGGTGCGCAAAATTTTCTTATGGAAGCGCGCGCACCACTACATTGAAAACACGACATTTTTCACTAGTAAAATGTATGAGTACGCTCTAAAAATTCAAGCAATGATTAATATAGTTTTCTTTTAATAAAAATAAAAGCCAGATTTAAGAAAAAGAGTGCAATCTGTACACCCTAAAAATTCCAAAATGTATTAAAATAGTTAAATAATAATAAAAAAATAGTTAACTAAATTTAAGAAAAAGAAATAAGGAGTAAAATGCGATTTTAAATCCAATTAGATAATAAGCATAAACATTTGTTAAAAATCCAGCTCCAATCTGCGGGTCTAACTAAAACAAAATCATTTAATTTCATTGTAATTTTTTTTAAGTTTTATTCGTTTTTATTTTTATTTATTTTTTATGTAATTTTTTTCGACATTTTTAGGTAGAATAAACTGTTAGTTAAATGAATACTTTTAATTCATTCTCAACCTGCTCTGCACTAACTTGTCGATATCTATTTCAATTTTCGTCGTTGATAATTTAAGAACCGCTTCTAAATGCTCGTTTGTTATGCTATTTCTGCTATTTGTTTTTATTTGTTTAAGATGTGAAAAAGCGCTTTCACAAATATATGTACTACCGAATATTGAATATAATTTTAAAATTTCCCGGCTGAGTAAAGGATATTTGTCTTTGTTTAAAGATTTCCAAAAATCAATGCCTTTTAAAAACAATAATTGCAGTTCGGATTCGCATTGTAAATCGCATAGCTCCATTTGTAGGTCTTGTTTCTGATCATTAACCGACTTCCAAAAAAGGAGGAGGTTATCAGTTCGTCGGAATATTTTTTTTTTTTATGTATGTTACCGCATAACTTTGGACCACGTCAACCGATTTCGATAATTCTTCGGAAAGGTAGTGTCTCAGAGGTGATCCCATACTAATCTGGTTAAGATCCGATCAGCGGATCATGAGATATATATATATATATTTTTTTTTATATGAGAGTTGAAGTCGGTTTTTTTTTGCTAAAAATTACTTGTTTATATTACAAGTCATTGGGATATAAAAAATTGGTATCATTTGTTTAATAAAGTCTAAGTCTTTAAATCTGTTAGAAATAGTTTAAAAACGTCGAAAAATCAAATGATGAAAGATTAAACTCACTCAGCACTGTTTTAAATAAGAGAAATTGTAAAGTTTTGTCATATTTTTTCAGTTTTTGTTTTGTCAAACTGTTTTGTTATTGCCTTGCAATGAAATATTTATAATAATAATAATAGATTGGCGCTTACACATATGTTAGTGTTTGGCCGAGCTTCTCCTCCGATTTGTGGCGTGCGCCTTGATGTTGTCACACAAAGCGGAGGAACCTACAGTTTTACGCCGACTCCGAACGGCGATTGTATTTTTATGAGAAGCTGTTTTTCATGGCAGAAATACACTCGGAGGTTTGCCATTGCCTGCCGAGGGACGACCGCTGTTATGAAAAACCCTTTTCTATATTTTTCGCGATGTTGCTTTGACCAGGCCTTGAGCCCAGGTGCTGATGAGTGAAAGCGCGCACTGCTTACCACTACACCACAGCGGCTGCTTAAATATTTAGTTAAAACCGTCAAAAAAGCTAAATTTATGTTAAAGTCTTGGGATTTTATTTCTTCTAAAATGTTATCAAAACCTTTAATCTCGGTTTCTACAAACTCAACGATTTCTCTCCTTAACTGGAAAAATCGTTCAAGACACTTGCCCCTACTAAGCCATCTGACATCAGTATACATCAATAAGTCGCTATATTGGCTTCTGCATTCTTCCAGAAAGAGTTTCAATTTTCGAGGGGTCAACGAATTGTGTCCACCTCTGATTCTGTTGATGATTTTTACAACTACATTCATTGTATGAACACTACTTGTCCATTTTGCACACAGCGACTCCTGGTGTATTATGCAGTATAAAGATGGGACGCTTATACCATTTTTTAAGAGCTGACCAACAAAACCCTCATTCTTTCCAAGCATAGCGGGTGCACCATCTGTACAAACCGAAGATAACTTCTCAAAGTTAGCACTTAAATCTAATCTTTCTTTAACTGAATTAAATATGTCAACTCCTCGAGTATTTTTTAATAGAGGAACTAGTGCCAAAATCTCGCTGATATTAAAATTTGTATCAACCATTTTGACTGCTAAAATTAGTTGACTTGTATCAGAAATATCGCACAATTCATCCAAAGCAATAGAAAAGTAACAACAAGAATTAAATTTTTCATTTCATCTAAAAAAGAATTTAATTTTTCGATTCGGCGAGTTACAGAAGATCTGGATAAAGAAACTGTATCGATAGCCTCTGCCAATAAAGTTCCTTTATCTCCGAAACAATTCAACATATCTTTGCAAAAGTTTTTAATGAAAGCTCCCTCAGTGAAGGGTTTATGGTTTTTTGCAATACTTAAGCTTGCGATGTATGAGGGCTCTGTTGTCTACCAAATATGGTTGGATATCAAGGAACTGTAAATTTACATCTTCCCCGTTCAATATAGGCTAATATTTCTTTGGCATCATATTTTGCAAACGACTTTTTTAACTCAGCCAACCCATCCATTGCGTGATTCTCCAGCAAAATTGCCTGTGGAGAATTCACCATGATAGGCCAAATAATGTCTCTTCAAATCATATTTACTGTTCCGTTGAATGACGCTAAAACACACCATTCAGCCTTAAAATTCTGTGTAAATAAAAAATCTACCTCCCTATTACTAATTAATTCCATTTTATTATATTTATGTTTTCAAGTACCTACAAGATGAAATAAATTTTTTCAGTGCAGGCAAGTTTTCTTTGCAAATTGATTGTGCGACAATAACAAAAACCAAGTAGAAGTAGCAACGACAGCCAATCAGCGAACAATTCATACGAATTCTGCAAATCGAGCGATAGCGTACCCAGTCGGACTTGGTTGCTTCAAAAATGCTCTCATAGCGTCGTTTCATGGAATGTAGAAATATAGCCTTCCAATATAGTAAAAAAATAATTAAAAACAAGTAAGAAAGTCTAAGTTCGGGCGGAGCCGAACATTAAATACCCGGCGCAAGTATTAAATATATGTTTTTTCACCTTTCCGAAACCTTCCGCTAGATGGTAAGCCGGGGTGTATCAATTTTGAGTAAATTAGCGTCCTTCAATTTCGAAATATTGAAGTTTCAAGCATTTCTGGAATTTACCGTTATATGAGAAGCGGCCGTTATTTTAGTCCGATTTCAATAATTTTCAACGTTTTGCTTATATGTGGCAAGCACAATAACCACACCGAGTTTGGTACAAATTAGTAGAACGGTTACCGATATACTTATATGTGATCATAAGTGGGCGGTGCCACGCCCATTTTCCAAAATTTTACCATAAACGTATTCCTTGGTAAAGAATTGTTGCAAGCATCAATTTTGAATAAATTAGCTTCAATATTTACTGATTTATCGAAGATTTTGTATTTCTCTAAATTACCGTTATGTGGGATGTCGGCGTGGTTATTGTCCGATTTTAAAAAGTTTCGGCGATTTTTTATGCTGTACCAAGGCCAACAACTGTGCCAAGTTTGGAAGAAATTGGTGCAGCGGTTACCAAGATATACACATGTAACCATAAGTGGGCGTGGCTACTCCCATTTTCCAAAAATTTATAATATTCTTATTTTTCGTCTAAAAATTATTGTAAATATCAATTTTGAGTGAATTATCTTCAGTAGTTACTAAAATATCGCAGTTTTCGTATTTCTGGAAATTACCGTTATATGGGAAGTGGGCGTGGTTTCCCTTAATCCAAGGTAGGTTGGCATTGACGTTTTATTATACAGTAAAGTGTAAAAACAAACCTCGTTTATTTGCCATAAATAAGACATGGGTACAATAAATAGTTTTGTTAAAAGAAAACTAAATAAATTCGTTTTTCATATGAGGCCATGAGGGCCGGAGGAGCCTACCTACAAACAAATTTTTAGTATTTAATATGGGAAAAAAGGATCTATAAAAAATAATTGCCGTCTTTTAATAAAAAATTCATTGCACCTACGTGATGCTACATATTATAGTAAAAGAAAACTAAGAGGGCGTGCTTCGGGCTATTACCGTTTCGTTTCTGGCAATGCATTTTAAGGTGCACCTCAACGATAAATAATAGGGGTCTTCATCTAAAGTGATAAAGGGATAAATTGCTTAAATTTATCAGTTTATCCGCATTCTTTCATGAGCCTTGGTAAATAATTGCATAAAACTGTTTATTATTTAACTTATATGGCTAGTTACGTTTCATTCTTAACTCGTCCATTGTGTTTATTTGATGTGTTCGTAGCAAAAGCGACTAACTGGCAACCTATAAGGATTGAATTTTGCTGAAATTTATACATTTATCCACCGAAGTCGTTTGATAAATTGATAAGCTTTGGTTAAATAGATTTCCATACAAAGTTTGACAGTTCATTTATCAAAATGATAAATTTATCACTTGAACAAGTTTATCAAGAGTTTTTTCACTTTTGATGAAGACCCCTAATGAACATGTAGCATTCCCGCGCGATCCATCACTATTTTGAAATCCACCAATGTGGATCACGATCCAAATATCACAACAAATATTGAACGTGTGACAGGCGCCCCACACTGTGATAAATTGACGATAATTTCCTTCGATATGTGGTTAGTTATTTTTGCTGAGCGCTGTGTTGCCTGATCAACGCAATTTTTCTAGTAGTGTCGTCACCGCTACACAGTGTAATTTACCAAATTAATCCAAATTTTTAGTATGTCTTTATACACGGCAAGCTTACCGAAATAAAAAAAAAAGTTACCAAGTTACCAAGCACTCAAAAAGTTACCTATTTTGGTCACAAGTGACCAAATGTGGCAACCGTGGGCAAGGGGATTCAAAGCGCGCGCACGGGGATGTAACGGCGCGCTTGCTGTGTTGAAGAATTTTACAAAAACACTAAGCGGAGAAGCGCTTATGGCGTGAGCAGCACTGCTTTAAGCTCAGTTCACGGTATTCATCGATTTTATTAGTATTATTTAGTTTCAAGACAAAGTATCGCAATTTTTGCATTCTCTAAAAATACTGTTATATGGGTGGTCAGCGCGGATAGGGCCCAATTCAGAAAATTTTAAATGTATATTAAACAATATTAAATCTGCAAACCAAACTTGACAAGGGATGACGGAAATTCGTTCCAAAATAAATCATCATACCACCCTGTCGGAAAAATCAACCAACACGAACAAATTAAATATTTTAGTTAGGAGAAATCCATTAAGCGGTTCTTAGGATACGCACATTTATCAATAAATAGGGTGCATTCACTATTGCTAAAGGGTTCTTTATATGTAAAGTTTCATTACGATATGTAAATTTTCGCAAGCCCATCAACAAAGTTGTTTTAAAATATGTGTTGCTAGGTTTTGTAGTAGTATCTATAAAAGAAGTAAGATGCGCTGTTCTGTAAGTAATTATCATCTAATTTTAACAAAGAATTTAAAATGTTGGCCAAAATTACTATGTACCCTTCTTATATTACCAATGTTCTCCTTTTTTTTACAGATGAGGGCACAACCCAAGAATCGACGCAAGAACAAATTTTCGAAAATATTCGCCTTCACAAAGAGGTTATACAATCGGTGAAACTACAGCCATGGCCGATACGAAAAAAATTGAAATTGGTTCGGCAGGTAAGTAATTGAGTGAGTGGGCATTCATTGGTAAACTCAGTGAGCCGGCATGGAACTTTTAATAAACAAAAACTTTTCTTTTCAAATAAAAACAAAACAAGGAAAAGATGAACTTTAGAAGAACTTATTTAGTTCAAAATAAACAGTGTAAAAAAATAATCATTAAGTAAGAAGAAACATATTCTTCGAACTTGGCCAATTATATAATACTAGCTTATACCCGCGGGTTTCACCCCACGTTTTTATACAAATATGAAAAATAATTTAATGATGTTATATTTTATTTCTGTGCCCATTTCATTATAGCTCGTTATTTTCTAAGTGAGTTA
>NW_023458568.1:17828524-17844765 GCF_013731165.1 Rhagoletis pomonella | reverse complement strand
TTCATTATAGCTCGTTATTTTCTAAGTGAGTTAAGGTATTTAGGCCGGTTAAAACTATGAAATTATAAAATCTCGTCTGCGCGCCAGGCATACGAAAGATATCAATCCCTCTAAGTTTACCTTAAAATGGTTCCAGGTATACGACGCGTGAACGTGTAACCTTCTTGGATGTGCCACGACGGGTTCTAATATTTCCAACTCAAATTTAGTAACCTGGCCTTGATTAAATACCACTTCTCATTACTGTAGCAAATGCCTCAAGAGAGCTTTAGATTATAAGGCTGAACCCGGCACTCCCTTTTCCATTAAATGAAATTTATTCTGTCAGTACGGCACTTATAAAATAAATCTCCATAACAAATTTAAAATACTTCCAGAGATTTTCTATCCTTCCAGAGATATGTATGTATTAAGAAGTTTTTAGTATGTATGGGAGGCGACATGCCTCCTTTTTTAATAACTCACATTTTTTCCATGAGCAATTGATACATTTTGTATACACAACTCCATACCAAGTTCCAGTATTCTTCCACAAACACTTCCAGGGATATGTGGCAAGAAAAAGTAAATTTGTACAGGAAGTGCCACGTCCCTTTTTCTTATAACCCTAATTTTCTTCCATGAATTTAGAATTGATTTTACATACCCCATACCAAATCCCTGTACCCTACCATGAACACCTCTAGAGATATGCAGTATAAAACAGTAAATTTGTACGGGAGGAACCATGTCCCCTTTTCGAATAACGCAATTTTTTCTCCATGAGTATGGATACACATTTCGATGCCAAGTTCCAGTCCTCTGCAATAAACACCTCCAGAGATATGCAGCATAGAAAAATCAATTTGCATAGGAGTTGTCACACCACCTTTTCCAATAACTCTAACTTTCACCATAAGTATGGTATTCGTTTCACATACATATGTATTTCCATACCAGCTTGAGTACACGGTTAAAAATTTCGGTTTTAATTTTAAACTTTTTGGACTACATATATGACCAAACTAAATTCAGTTTCAAATACAAACCTTCTAAGTTTAAAAAAAGAGGGCACATATGTTGGCTTTAGAATTTAAACAGTTCGGTTTAAATTTTAAACCCAAACATTTTCATTTTTAATTAAGAATAAAAAAGCTTAAATTTCACGCTGCGTCTGGTGGGGATTGAACCCGGACAGCCTTGGTAACAACCAATTGTATCAAGCATCTTTGCACACTCAGCTACAGCCACGCATGTAAATGTGCTTTCAAATGTTGTATTTGAATCAATACCGCATTTCGCTGTGTGCAAACATTTTCTATTTCGGTTTAGATTTTAAACCAAATTTTCCATATATGAAACCAAGAAACTAGAATTAAAACATTTTGGTTTAATTTTAAACACCGAACTTTTTGGACTAAAATTTAAACCAGAATATATTAAAAATTGCTTAAAACTATTGACTGGTTTAAAAAGTAGACTATAAAAGATTAAAAAAGGCAGTAGTCCCAGCGCGGTTTAAAAATTAAACCCAAATTTTTGACCGTGTACTTTACCCCAAATATTTGAAGAGATATACAATATGAAACTTTCAGTCAGTATGGGAGGTACTACGCCTCATTTCCAAAAACGTCCATTTTTCTCCGTGAATATGAACATGATTCACACAGTGTTGGCAAACTGTTAATCTGATTAACGATTAAAATCTTAATCGCGTTTGACGATTAAAATTAATTAGTCGCAATCAACTGTACGATTAATGATAACATTTTTTTAATCGTTAATCGCTGGTTGCGATTACGTTTAATTAATTTTAAACATTAATCGTTAATCCAATTAAAAATAAAATCTGATTAAGTTGTCTAGTTTGCCCGAATTTGAAACCAAACACCAGTTATAGTAATTATTTTGTGTTTTACGCTTATAAAAAGCACATAATATATAAAATTTTTATTAGTAATACATAAACTGGGAACTTTTACAAACCTAGTTTGTGAAACGTTTGTTGGTATAGATCTTAATGAAAATGCACACCAAATTGCTCAGATTGATGACGAAACCCGGCTTAGCCATACCGGATTAACTTGCTTTGTGTGCACAGGGAAATTCCAGCATAACTTAATTAATCACCTAACCTACTTGATCAAATTAAGAGTTAATGATTAAAAATTATTTTTTTAATCACGGTTACGATTAACTGTTTAGTCAGATTAAAATTATTCATGATTAACTGTAATCAGATTGAATTTAATCGAATCAACTAACTGATTAAAACATCAATCGATTAATGCCAACATTGATTTCACATACATATCACTATACCAAGTTCCAGTTCTCTCCCACAAATACTTCCAGAGATATGTATGTAATATGAAAACTCCAATTTGTATGGGAGGGGCCTTGAGTTATCGAACTTACTTTCAGTCTTAGATCATCCTTCCGAAATCCGTAGTAAGTGTACTAAATTTCGTTCTGATCGGAAAACCGGTTAAGGAAGTAGCCTATTTTTCAATCCAGGTCATACACCATCTTTGAGCAAAATTTCATTTTCAAACAGGTGGCAACTCTTAAAATAGTAGCCTATTTTCCAACATAGGTCATAAGCTATCTCTGTGCGAAATGTCATGCAAATCTGCTCAGTCGTTTCCGCGTATTACTTTAATTAAAACTTTTTTAACAGGTAACTCTTCCAAAATATTTGGGTATTTTCCACTGCAGGTCATAAGCTATCTGCTTGCAAAATTTCATGCAAATCCGTTCAGACCTTTCCGCGTATTAATTTAATTAAACTTTTTTAGGAGGTGGTAACTCTTAAAAAAATTAGCCTATTTTTCAACCTAGCTCATAAGCTATCTGCGTGAAAGCTTCCATGCAAATCAGTTCACTTATTTCCGCGTATTAATTAAATTAAACATTTGTAACAGGTGGCAACTCTTAAAAAGAGTAGCCCACTTTACAACCTATGTCATAAGCTATCTGTGTGCAAAATTTCATGCTAATCCGTTCAGTCGTTTCCGCGTATTAATTTAATTAAACTTTTTAACAGGTGGCAACTCTTCCAAAAAATTAGCCTATTATCCACTGTAGGTCATAAGCTATCTGTGTACAAAATTTCATGTAAATCTGTTCAGTCGTTTCCGCGTATTAATTTCATTAAACTTTTTTAACAGGTGGCAACTCTTCCAAAAAATTATCCTATTTCCCACTGTAGGTCATAAGCTATCTGTGTGCAAATTTGCATGCAAATCCATTCAGTCGTTCCCGCAAATTAAATAAATTAAACTTTTTTAACAGGTGGCAACTCTTAAAGAAAATAGCCTATTAACCAATCCGACCCATAAGCTATCTGTGTACAAAACTTCATGCAAATCCCTTAAGTCGCTTTCGCGTGATGATTTCCCAAACATCCAAACATACAAACTTTCACATTTATAATGTTAGTAAGATACCAATTATATTCAAAAATTTTATTGAGCTTGAGGCCGTTTCTTATGAAAAATGTTATTGAAAATCAACAATAATTTACAAAAGGTAGCAGTTATAGCTGCTATTTCGGAGATCACCACATCTCCTCAGTGACCGCGGTTGAAGAAGTCTGATTAGTAGATGTGGTGATTTTCCAAATAGCAGCTATAACTTCTAACCTTTGTAAATTATTGTTGCTTTTCCACAACATTTTTCATAAAAAACGGCCCCAAGCTCAATAAAAATGTTGGATTCATTCTGAATGCTAATAACCTAGCCGTTAAACCAGAACCAAACATCCCTTAGAATTTCAACAAGATCAGGCCAAGGGTTTTTAGACCCGAACGACCTTACGATGGTATGCATTTTGATTCTAATAATAGAAAAGGTATAGAAAGGATAATAAAATACAGGAAAATACATTCATAATTATTAAAGTATTCAATATTGCTTTAAATTTAACTAGAAATTAACAAATTTCAAAACATCGGAAACCATTGATATATCGATGTTCCTCTGGCGATGTATTTTAGCCTCGATGTTCTTTTCTCCGATGCATCGAAACATCGATGTATCGATGTTACTGCTCAAAATTTGTATCCCTAACCGCAGAAACTATTTTGACACATTTCGGTGAACCAATGAACTTTGTTATGTCTTATAGACATTTTCAGTTGCAGACACGGTTGTCTCTCTTTACTGAATTCGGAGAATTACCGAGCTTTGGTTATTGCAGAATTTTTATTTTTTTTGAAGTGAAAACTTCTTTAGCGGCGGGAGTGATTTGAAAGTCGATGAAAAGAAAAACGTGACAACAATAGCAAACACAGCGTGACCGAAACTCCCACGCCCAAATTTTGTGGTGTTACTAACACGGTTGCCGTTTTGGTCCAAATGGACCAAATTTGGTCCATTTTATATAGTTTGGTCCATTGGTGCAATTCTTTTCACCATTTCACAAGCCTTTGGTTAGGTTATTATCACCCTTACACTTCATGCAATAGTTTCGCGTTTTAAATTTTTTCTATTTAATAGATGAATATTCCGCCCTATGTTGAATATTGTAATCGTCAGTAAAAGTGACGATACGGCCATCGTCAGCCATGTAACTGATGCGCTGATGACGATGACGATATTCAGCATAGGGCCGATTGGCAACACCTGCTAAAAGTGTGAACTCGCCTTACCACTGAAAATTAAATATGGCATGGCTAATTATCTGTCAAAGCACGCTTCAAAAAATATCGCGGTTTCTTGCTAATTTCAATTTCTCGGTGACCAATATTAAAGTTGCTGGCAAATATATGGAAAGGTACCAAAACTTTAATCATAGCATTTAGCACATGGGAATAATATTCGATTTCAATCGAAAAGATATTAAATATCTTTAAATTATTACACCACATAAAGTTCTTTCTGATACTGATGTATGTATCAATTTTACCGCTACTCGACCAATTTCCTGCATTGGTAAATGATACAGACGTAATTGAATATCAATGTCGCAAATTGAGGCAGGGTGAGGGCAGCTTCAAAAACTTTACCAATAAAGAACGTTTTTGGGTTCAAGAAAGTTTGATTAAAAATGGATTGGGTGAATTTGGAGAATTGTGTGATTTATTTCATAACATTTTTAGTCTGCCTCACAGTTCCGCAGCAGCTGACCGCAAATTTTTTGATTTAGCGTTAATAAAAGCGAAATTAAGAAGCAAATTATAATTTAAAACTTCAAATAATATAATGTTAATAATATACAATTGTAATGCACTTTGGATGCAATATAAAAAAAAATCGTTATAAAAATTTAATTGGCATATTTTTGGCAATCTACTCAATTTCCCCATGTAATAAAAATTGATCCATTTTTTACAATTTGGTCCGAAAAATAAATTGGAAATGGCAACCGTGGTTACTAACACACCTGCAATAATTTTTGATTGGAGTGCCATCTATTGTTTTTTCTTGCGAGCTATCTTTCGCATATGAGTAAGTAGTCAAGCTAATATTTTCACATATGAGCAAGCAGGCAGACTATTTCGTTCGAAAAATCACACGTACACAAAACTTCTGGGAGCATTCCCAGCAAAACCAGCGTGACCGAAACTCCAACACAAACGCAAATTGTATGCTGTTACTAACACACATGTAATAATTTTTGATTGGAGTGCCATCTATTGTTTTTTCTTGCGAGGTATCTTTCGCATATGAGTAAGTAGTCAAGCTAATCTTTTCACATATGAGCAAGCAGGCAAACTATTTGGTTTGAAAAATCACACGTACACAAAACTTCTGGGAGCATTTTTGATTCACTATTAAGAACGTGATAGCAAAACGTGCCGAACTTAATGGGCACGCGTGACGGTCACGTTACTAGGAAAGTGACCGTCACTGTTCTTGCTGCGTTTTTGATTCACTATTAAGAATGTGATAACAAAACGTGCCGAACTTAGCGGGCACGCGTGACGGTCACGGCACTAGGAAAGTGATCGCCACTGTTCTTGCTGGGAAGTGTATAGTTATGTATGTAAGTATGCTCATAGAATTCCAGCGAAGTCTCGAAGTCAAATTGAAGTGATTTTGTTTTCTTCGCTTTTATTCACGATCCAGAAAATAAAGGTCGCGCCATTCGCGGACCGCTAACCCTCTCTTCGTCGATTTGACAGCATCCACCCAATCGCTGACGTCATAATATACTTTTGTTTACATTCACTGTTGCCAACTTGATGCTCTTCGACCAAATTTAGTGGGTATTCAAAACGCGAAAATTTTTGAGTTTTGTGCTTGGTGCGTTTTTGGTGCTTTTGTTTTTAGTTTGAAGACTTCAAATTAGAAAATCTTAAAAAATTGGAAGAAAAATTTATAGCAATCGAAAGTGTGCTAAGCAATTTTACAAAAATTTAACCAAAATCATGGCACAGTGACAATCATAAGCGACAACGAAATATGTGCAGCACCTTCAATCATGCCAGAAGAAATCGACCGTTGTGCAAGAAACATTGATTTTTATTAATTTGAATCGGCATCCTAAAATTATGTATTCATATAAAGTCCATAAAATACACCAATAAAAATTTGGTGCTTTTTCAAATTCAAAGTTTGGCAATACTGCCTTTTGTTCGATGCTTCTTCTTTTTCTTGTCGAGTTCGTCTTGCTCGCTCATTCTGGTATATTTTGACGTCACGGCCAGTTGCTCTCAGCTCGATTGGCGCAATCTTGTATTCTATCATTCTTGGCTTTTATTGTCGCTTAGTCCCCTTTCAGACACGTCAAGTCTTGAAAGCAATTTTTTTCGCATTCTCTTTTGAGTTTTCTATTTGCTTCCAATCAACTCGCGTCAACTTTAATTGAATTCAAGTCCTTGGTTCTTAAATGGGAAGCAACGAAAAGATCAAAAGAGACAAGAAAACTTGAAACGAATTGACGGTACGGAGGTATCTGTACTCTTCCCCTCTCTTCCCACCTCCTTCGCCAACGAACGAGCAGACTTGAAAGCAAGACTTGACGTGTCTGAAAGGGGACTTATGTACATCAGTGGTGTACAGCGTCGACAGAGCTACTAATCCCAGCGCAACATTTTTGTCTTAAGGCCGTTTTCACCAACTCTGGTTGGTCGTTGCCGACGTTACTTACTCCATGCATATTACATTGTATCGGTAACGTCGGCAACGATGTTTAACTGGTGATTAGTGTTAACCAGAGTTGGTGAAAACGGCCCTTAGGGCCGGTTACTCAATGTCTGGTTAACACTAATCTGCGGTTAAGCATCGTTATCGACGTCTGCGACTCCATGCATACAACAGGGAGTCGGTAACGTCGGTAACGATGTTTAACTGTGGATTAGTGTTAACCAGAGATGGTGAAAACGGCCCTTAGTATGCGTACACTAGCAAACGCAAACTAATGCGCTGCTAGCGTCGCAACAGTTCGCTAGCAACACAATTGGGCAATTCACAAGGTGTCGTATTTGTCGTGTTTGTCGTGAAGTCATGATATTTCATGACAGTTGTAAAAATGTTGTTATTGTTTTGTGAAGAAAAATAACACATGACGATACAACTCTGCAACCTATGTTTATTCGGTGTTATGTGAGGTTAAGTGCTGAGATATAATAAATAATCGTAACAGGTGTTCACAACCGTCGTGTTTTAACACAACTTTTGTTAGGAAAATATAACTTCACAACACCTTGTGAATTGCCCAAATGCAAATAATTTGTAACAGTGATTGTCTTAAGAATTGCCAATAAGTATACAACAATACAAAACACAAATGTATGTATGCATTAGTTACCTTAATATGGAAAAGTTTCTTCAAAATCTTGGGTTTTAATAAACACTGAAGCTAATTTAAGTTTTTAAATTCTTTTAGGCCCTTAGTGAGTAATGTACCCACTTTGAATAGAATATTATATGGGTGTGGTAAGCAGTGCCCGCTTCCACTCGGCAGGGCCTGGGTTCAAGCCATGGTCAAAGCAACATCGCAAATAAAATTTAGAAAAAAATGTTTTTTCTTAACAGCGGCCGCCCCTCGGCGGCAAATCTCCGAGTGTATTTCTGCTATCAAAGACAGCTTCTGATAAAAATACACTCGCCGTTTGGAGTCGACGTAAAACTGTAGGTCCATCCCCTTTGTGTGAAACCATCAAGGCGCACGCCACAAATCGGAGGAGAATCTCGGCTAAATACTAATGCCAATTTCGTTTCTACCGAAAAATGTAACCTTCTATTGGACCTCTACGCACAAACACTAAGAAGAGGGCGATGAGAAGGCTACATTTTTTGTAGAAACGTAAACGCCATAACATATGTGTAACCGCCAATCGAATGTTATTATTTTATATGAATGTTACTTTATTACTATTGAAATGTGTATATGTTTTGAATTCTTTGGGAATTTTGTGGGATAAATTTTTAAGATGTGGGTAATTGAGGGATCTTTTTGAGATTTTCGTGGGATTTTTAACCGAGAATGTCTGGCATCACTTCTGTCAGCAGTGACGGACTTACGTGCCTCAAAAGTTGAGTATTGGCCAACGTTCGTTGGGTCCGTCGACGCAAGGGTTGCCAATCTGACGCTCTCTATGCAAACATACACAGTCTACTCAATTGTCAGTTTCATCCTTGAGCGTCACGTACGCAAAGTACTCATTCTGACGGGGCTATAAATATGTCAGCGCATTGAATTAAAGCGACGGGTTGAAGTCAAATCGAAGTGATTTTGTTTTTGTTTTCTTTGATATTCTCGTCGCTTTGCCGGCCGCTCATATGTGTGTATGTTTGTGCGTGTCTTAACACGTTCGCTACCAAGCGTATTTAAGCAGTGCATCATCACAGACCAGGTAGGATTTTATTTGTTTTTATTACAAGCTTTTTACAAGGTTTTATTTAATTTGGTCATCCCGCGGAAATTTCCAATCGATTTTAAACTAGCTTCCCGACAAGGTCAGCATAGTTCCAATCAAGATGACAATGCAATTTAAAATATAAATGAACTCCCTAGATGGTTCAGGGGTCTTGATACAAGGCGGTCAAAACTTAGTAAAATTTATGGCTAACAGAGCGTAATTTGCCAAAGAACGTAAAAACGCTATAAATTTGTTAAAGCCGCCAGCGGTAGTAAATAATAAGTATAGTTTCAGGCGCTAGTAAGAGAAATCCGGAAATTACCTTCAACAGTGTTTAACATTCCAAACTGTTAAGTTTTATGCACTTCTGTTAAGAATTACATTATTTGGTTGCTCACACCAGAGAATGTTAATTTAATGAGAAGGCGCAAATGTTAAGTAACATTTTTTCAAGTACTAATTAGAAGATCTGAGATGCGAGAGTTCACCACTGAGATCAAGGAGTTCGCCACACCAATTTTAACTACCATATTCTATGGTGAAGTGAGAGGTTTGTGGCAAATTTACATAAATTAGCTGTCGTTGGTGATATATATTTGCTGCAAAAATGTAGCTTGCTTTTTTGCAATTTTTTGCGCTGATTCAAAAACCAGTGGAAAGGGTGGTATTTTTTTATTAATTAAATTTTATTTTTATTTTTATTGTTGTTTATTAAAACATATATCGCTAGCTTAGAGTGAAAAGTTGCTAAGTCCTATTTTAGAAATGTTACAGGAGAGGAAACAAAAAAATTCTTATAGCCAATTTCTTCAAGCATTTCGCAAAACTTTGAATACAACATATTGGCTGCTTAAAGGAAAGCAAAACTCCATATAGGGATTCGAACTTTATTCAAAGATTTCATGCTATGTATTTTGGCCTTATCGCATTTTCGGTGCTTCTTTTGGACTTAGAAAATTTTCCTTTCATTGAATTTAAACGAGAATAAATAGTACGAAATACCTTTATCCTTTTCGACACAATACATTTTTAACTTCTCTAGCCTCCTGTATCAATATATGAGTTGTCATAAAATGTGGACTTAGCAACTTTTCAATCTAAGCTAGGGATATGTACACAAATGCGTGTATAAGTATGCTTGCATATGCCGATCCATCATTCAATGAAAATATTTATACCTACACATGTAATTAGAATTTTTCTTTGCAACAAAGTAAAAGGTACCACATAAAAATATATATGTACATATTATGTATGTAGAAATTTAGGCGAAATAAATTATAATTATACAAAAATAAACATAAAAACAAATAAAAATATCCGCTATTACGAAAACAAATTAAAAAATTTTACATTGAAAGTATAGACAAAACTTAAAATTACACAAGCATTAAAAAATTTCGAGACATTACTATCCATAGTGTCGGCATTTTCGATAGTTTAGGCCACGAGCATCGATAGTTTTCCAGCTCTAATGGAAGGCATTGTCAAATAATTTGCGATTCATAATTCAAGTGTTTGGTAAAAAAATATATAGTAGAACTCATCTGCTTTTTGTAAAATTGTCTAAAATATTAAATTAGGCGAGTGCTTAATCTATGTTATATATGGACCACACTAAAAGCTCCTTTTCATATAAAAATTCGTACGTGTCCCACCTGTGACAATCGTTGTACACCCGTGACAGAGGAATTTCGTTTTTTTTTACAATAAAGCAATCATTTTTGTTGTAGTTTTTGCTTTGTTTGTATTTGTGGTTCTTTGTTTTATTATGAGACACCAAGTTCACACAGAAAACTGAAAGAAATTCGCAGAGTTTCCGTAAAATATATCTGCTCCAAAAAGCAGGTTCTTTTTTTCTTGCCCCACCCGTGATAGAAGAAATGACTAACATTTTTTTCATATAAAAGTAAGCTGGAATTTTTTTCGTATTTTGTAATAACTCATAAAATAGTCGATTAGGTGTAGCTTTATCAAAATGTAGAATTGTTGAGTACTTATTACTTAAATTTAAACCAAAAAGGAGAATTTTTCTGTATAAATGTCGCACCCGTGACGGTGGAATCGCCCATATCATATATGTAATAGGGATGTGCAGTAAATCAATTGAAAGAAAAAGCTGATTAATAGAAACATAATTATGTAATTCATCAAAGAATAATAATTTTTGATTAATCAAAGTTTATAATTTATCGATTAATTATATGTTATTAATCAGAATCGAATTAATTTTATTAGTCAGAACACTGATTAATTATAAAGCTGAATAATTGCTGATACATATTTTTTTATTTAAAAATAGGATAAAAAAATTATAAGTGGCAGATATTTCGACAAGTAAATATGAACAAATAAAATTCAAAATTAAAATACATATGATTGTAAAATAAAAATGTATATGTACATACATACGCCCATGCATAAGTACCTATGTATGTACCAGGGATGTTGCGAATGTGGAATTTTAGACATCCGCGGATGCGAATGCGGATGTTTAAACGCTAACATCCGCGGATGCGGATGCGAATGCGGATGTCAAGTATTTTTATACCCAAACGCACTTGTGCACAAGGGTATTATAACTTTGTTCAAATAACGGTTGTTTGTAACAGGCAAAACGAATCGAAATAAATATAGACAAATGCATACATAAATGATCAGAATGAAAAGAGAAATCGATTAAGAGGTGACTGCCCACTTATGATTACACGTGTATACCTTGGGAACCGGTCCGCCGATTTCTCCCAAACACAGGCACAGTTGTTGGCCTTCACAAAACATACGGCTGAAAATTTAAAAAATCGGATAATAGCCATGCCCACATCCCATATAATGGTAATTTAGAGAAATACGAAAGCTTCGATAAATCAGTAAATACTGGAGCTAATTCAAGATTGATGTTTGCAATACTTCTTAGCAAAAAATACGCTTATAATAATATGTTGGAAAATGGGCGTGACCCCGCCCAGTTATGATCACATATGTGTATCTCGGTAACCGTTCGATCAATGTGTACCATCTCGGGACGATTATTGTGGTTGCCACATAAAGGCAAAACGTTGAAAGTTATCGTAATCGGACTAAAATTACGCGAACTTTTTCATAACGGTAAATTTCAGATATGCTTGAAACTTCGATATTTCGAAATTTAAGGACGCTAATTTTACCCAAACAATTTCTTGAAAAGAAGTAACATTATTATTGAATTTTGGAAAAAGGGCGTGATGCCGCTCACATATATCTATATAAGTTTATCTGACTATATCCAACTGAACGTTCTATCGAAGATGTTTGAAATAGGAGTAACTCCACCCCTGCTTACCATGTAGCGGTAGTTTTCGGAAAGGTGAAAAATTACGAGCCCAAAGTCAACTTTTACATAATGACAGTTCTGCTTAAAAGTAGGTTTATTGTAAAAAATCATTCCAAATATTTTCAATGTATCAGTATAGGGGAGGGGTGTTAGACAAGGAGAGGGTTGGATGTATGTATTTATTTGTATTTTCTGCATATGTGAAAAAATTACTTTTTCAGCTTAAATCTGAGCTCCTGAAGATTTGGACCAATTGATTAGATCCTTTAGTATGTTAGAAAAAATAATTTTTACTTGCGTCAAGTCCTTAGTCTTAGAAAAAATTAAAATATCATTAGCGTATTTAGTTTGGCAATAGGAATAATAATAGCAGTTTCCCACTCTTGATGATATAACCCTTGAAATAAAATGTAGGTATGGAGTTTAATGACTCTATGTTTGATGGGATACGGATGATTTTTTAGAACGGGGTACGGGATTTTTTCTGCACCAGGGCTTTTGCCTGTCATCGAAGAGATGGTTAGTCAAACTCTTAAATAGATATGAGTAAGAGAGAATTGTGGGAATCTTCGGACCAAGTGGAGGCAAATAAACATATAAACATCGCTCATTTACTTTAGTAGTGTCATAATCCAAAAAATACAAATTTTGAGTTGAGTATGCAGAAATTATCGCTACGTCTTCTTCTATTTCGGGTAAAAATATCATAGCTGTATCGATTAAGCCCTGTATGCAGCTCTCAAGAAAACGGTCAAGAAAAAATTGCCATTATTTCGCGTGTGTGTCCAGGGAATTTTGACATTTTTTGATACTTCACAGCCTGTTGCCTCACTCTTTCCTCAAGAAATAATGGAACGGGCATATATTTCTGTTGCAAAACTGGGTTGCCTTATGCTCTTTCTTCACAAAAAACTTTAGAAAACCGTAGTAGAAAGCGTAGTAAATTTCTTAAGAACTGCGTACTGCCTTAAGGAAATTTGACTCAAGAAAATTTCTTAGCCATTTCTTGTACGTCTTTAGAAAACCGTAGTAGAAAGCGTAGTAAATTTCTTAAGAACTGCGTACTGCCTTAAGGAAATTTGACTCAAGAAAATTTCGTAGCCATTTCTTGTACGTCATTTTATATGGAGTTTTTGCTTTTCTTGAGAGCTGCATACAGGCCTTTACCAGAATCTCACTATAATAAAATATGTATTAATTTTTAGTATCGGCGTATATGTAAATTCAAATTTTTAAAGCTGTCTTTCTCGAGTTTTGATTTTTTGAGTTATGACATTATTGTAGTAAATGAGCGGACATGTATATACCTGTAAGCTACCGGCCAAACCCGATCTTAGAATAAACTATTTTTGTAACTCTCATCATCAGTCCAACTGAAGCTACGCAGTCCACAAGATTTGGTTTCGGTTGGACATCGCATTAGGTAGAACAAGTTTAGCCTGGGCAAAACTAGTTTGACCTAAGATCGGATTTTACCGGAACATATACATACATGCATCGGCACATGTAACTTACCCAGTCTTTATTTGACCTGCCACAAAAAATGGTAATGAAAACGATTTTCCAGCAAAATTGTGTAGATAGAGGATTTTGCTTTTGTAACAAAATGTTATTGCAGATAGTGGATTTTTCAAAATGAGAATATAATACCATAAAAGCAAAATTTTAAGTTTGGCATTATTGTCATGGCTGAAGGATAAATAAGAGCTCACGTTACCATCAAAAACTAGAGAGGGGGGGTTGTCATGTCACAGCATATGCTGACGATCTGGCAATTGCCGTCAAAGGCAAATACCCAAACACCCTAATGGAGATTCTGCGCTCTAACATGGCCACGCTTAGGAACTGGACAGAGAGTAGGGGACTCGGAGTAAACCCCGAGAAAACCGAAGCAATTCTCTTCACAAGGAAACACAGGCCTCCCATGGTCTCCCCGCTAATCTTTATGGGTGTGGAGATATCCTTGAAGGAGAATGTTAAGTATCTAGGACTCATATTAGACAAGAAACTAACGTGGAAACCTAATATAGAGGAAAGAGTAAGGAAGGCCAACGTTGCATTATACACATGCAAAAAAGCGGTCGGAATCAAGTGGGGGCTAACACCTCGTATTACACACTGGCTATACACCTCGGTGGTCAGGCCAATACTCTTATATGGAATACTTGTATGGTGGCCAGCAACTCAAAAGGCAAGTTACCTAAAACTATTGAGTAAGGTCCAAAGAACAGCGTTTCTATGCATTTCGGGTGCCTTAAGGACCACCCCAAATAAGGCGCTGGAGGTGATTACCAATTTACCCGCAATAAACCTGGTGGGAAAATACGCGGCCGCCGAGTCAGCGCTCAAACTAAGAAGTATGGTGCTATGGAAGGATCGGCGGTTTGGTCACGCTTCCATACTTCACACTCTGGGTAGTTACAACCAAGAAGTCGACTACTCCGCTCCCAAACCAATCTTCAATAGGCTCTTTAAGACGAGCATCCCGTCTAGAGGAGAATGGCAAACGCCAAGACCATGGAGACGGGGGGAATTGAATTTTTACACAGATGGATCCAAGCTAGACAATAGGGTTGGCTACGGAGTTTTCTCTAAGGAACTAGGACTGGAACTATCCGTCCGAATTCCGGACCACTGCAGTGTCTATCAGGCAGAAGTTTTAGCCATAAAAGAGGTGGCTGTGTACCTTAGTACACATGCCGTAACGAAGACTACGATTAATATTTTCTCGGACAGCCAGGCGGCCATTAAATCAATGAACATGGTAATGCTGAGGTCGAAGGTTGCGCAGGAATGCCTCGCAGCCCTAAACGATATTAGCACCGTGTTCAAGGTCAGCCTCATATGGGTTCCGGGACACAGAGATATTGAAGGAAACTGCAGGGCTGATGAGCTAGCCAGGAAAGGTACGAATCTACCCCTATGTGAAAACAGGGGCACTATTGGGATACCCATGGCAACCTGCAAATTAGAACTTCGAAATAGCATGATCCAAGAGGCCAACAGGTCATGGCTAGAGGAGGGCACATGTAGAACAACCAGGCTGCTTTGGCCGCAAATAGAAAAGAAAAAGACGAAAGAGTTGCTGTGCCTCTCAAGAGAGGACATTGCGAAGGTCACGGCTTGTGTAACCGGTCACTGGCTATTTGGCAGGCACTCTTCAAGACTAGGAATTTTCTCCCACGAATATTGCAGAAGTTGCAGAGATGAGGAAGAGGAAGAAACCGTAGAGCACTTCCTCTGCAGCTGCCCAGCTTTGGCCAAGAGGAGAGCAAGCTTTTTAGGCAGGCCCTTCTTTAGCTCTCTTACGGAACTATCACGCGTAGGAATAAAACCGATTCTACGCTTTATAAGAGCCTCAAATTGGTTCTCTGAAGAATAGTCACCGAGGTTCCCGTGTTCTGCAGTGGTACCACAATGGACCTTCAAAAGGTCTAAGTGAGTTGGAAATTGAACCGACTGCCACATCAACCTAACCTAACCTACCATCAAAAACTCATTTTCATCAAAATTGTAGATAGAGGGTATTGAATATAAGCCCTCGATATGCAAAAATACTTATATACGTACTTATGTCCATTTCGCTAGCTTAGATTGAAAAGTTTCCAAGTCCACTTTTTATGAAAACTCATATTTTGATACAGGAGGCTAGAGAAATTAAAAATGTATTGTATCGAAAATGATGGAGGTATTTCGTATTATTTATTCTCGTTTAAATTCAATGAAAGGAAAATTTTCCAAAAGTCCAAAAGAAGCACCGAAAATCCGATAAGCCCAAAATACATAGCATGAAATCTTGAATAAAGTTCGAATCCCTATATGTAGTTTTGCTTTCCTTTAAACAGCCAAAATGTTATATTCAAAGTTTTGCGAAATGCTTGAAGAAATTGGCTATAAGAATTTTTTTGTTTCCTCGCTTGTAACATTTCTAAAATAGGACTTAGCAACTTTTCACTCTAAGCTAGCGATATATGTTTTAATAAACAACAATAAAAATAAAATTTAATTAATAAAAAAATACCACCCTTTCCACTGGTTTTTGAATCAGCGCAAAAAAATTGCAAAAAAGCAAGCTACATTTTTGCAACAAAAGCCACAGTACTCATAAGCTGACGGCGTAAATTTGCAAATATATATCA
>NW_023458568.1:17803692-17828424 GCF_013731165.1 Rhagoletis pomonella | reverse complement strand
CCTTGCATTGTTGGGCGCACATTTTTTGCTGCACAGAGGCGGGTGCGAATTTCGGGACTTATTCCTTTTATTAAAGTGTCGCTACCTCAGAAAATGATATTTTGAGTTTTTTGAATAATCATTACTCTTAAGTGAAAAAATAAAACTCAATAATTTTTATCTTTGAGCGAAAAAAAAAAAACAAAAAATAATCACTATTTTTTATCAAAAAAATAAAAATCGTTTAATAATTTTTATTTTGAGGGAAAAAATAAAACTCAAGTATTAATTATTAAATCTATGAAATCTTTATTGGTTGAACTCGAAAAATAAAAAATTATTATAAGTTCCAGTAGAAAATATGTCGATTATAACTTGTTGATTTTTTGGTTACAATTTTAAGAATTATGATTATTTTCCGTCCCTGTTTATAACTATGAACTGCACATTTTTATGATATAAAAAAATCGAATTAAATAAAATATAATAATGTAAAATAAACTAATAAAATAAAATAAAATAGAATAATTAAAAAAAATAAAATTAACTAACAAAATAAAATAATCAAATTAAATTAGATAAACTAATAAAATTAAATAATGAAATTAAATTAAACTAATAAAATAAAATTATCAAATTAAATTAAATAAACTAGTAAAATAAAATAAAACTATAGTTTTTATAATAAAATTATTATATTATAATAAAATAAAAATTTAAAATAAAATATTATAATAAAATTAAATTAAATTAAATTAAAAAAGAGTAATAAAATAAAATAACATTTAGTAAAATTATATTGAATAAACTTTTTAAATAAATAAACTCTTTTTTATTTTATTTTACCTTTGATTAAATAAAGGCATATCAATAAAAAAAAATTATAAAAGCAAACTTGATTTTTGATAAAATTTTGATAGGTTTTGGTAGGTTTTTCCGGTCAATTTCGTGTGTTCGTATAAGCAAATCCCTGCAAAAAATGCGCCTAATCCGGGATGACTCCGGGAGCAATCGCAAAGGAACATGCGACTAATACCACATTTGATCTCTTTATATGGAATGAACTGTTCGCTTTTGTTCGAGCATGTCCTATGAAGAGACTAATTGTTCACCTTTATACCCGAACGGGTATAAAAAGCGACTATTCACTTTTAAAAAATAAAAATAAAAATTTGCGCCAGCTGAGATTCGAACCGGGGTGCTCAGTTTTGTTAGGCGAATACTCTCTCTGTGTGCCAACGCCGCACATGAAATTTCATTTACTAAGTGCGTACATATAATTAAATCGTTAATAGTACCCGTTAGAGATGAGTCGGGGACTAATTGATCTCCAATTATACCCATAAGGGATGAGTCGAGACTAATTAACCTCCATTAGTACCCGAATGAGACTAGTTGGGACTAATTAATACCCAATTGTACCCGATTGAGAGTAATCCCGGAATACTCTCTTTAGAGATTAGTCGCACAATTTTTTGCAGGGATATTACAAGACGCACATATATCCTTTGGTACGTAGATGTAGATATGTCAACAAAAAAGAAAAAATATTTGAATTCATACTTGCTTTTTGAAGCGTACATCTAGCTTGTAAGATGCCTACTACTTAAGATGTGCTGTGGCATAGGTGGTAGAGGCGAAGCGATGATGATGCTTTACCGATACGGTGTGGGTTCGAGTCCGGCTAGATGCGGTGGTTTTTTATATATATTTATAAAATGAAATAAAATAATAATTTGTGATCAAAATCGATTTTTTGGCTTTTCTGCGGATTGTGAAAAAGTTGAAGAAGAGGAAGAATTCTGGACAAGGCGGGGGAAACGAAAGTGAAGGGATTCTGCGCACTTGTCGGCATTGTTGCCCGTTTTCTGTAACGAGCAGAAAAAATATTTTGTTTTGACAACTGAAGTGAGCAAAGGGAAGGGGGATTTTGTACACTGTTGCGACTTTTCCGATCGGCGCGGTGGTTGACAAAATTTGAGATTTTTAGATTTTTTTCAAGGCCGCCAAGAAAATCAACTTGTGGACAGCTCATGTTTGTAGCGGGGCAAGTGTGCGAGGTGCGCGCGAGTTTATGAATGGAAGTTTTTGCTTTTATGAATGAATTTCATGCTCGTTAGAGGCGGGAGTTCGGGCAAAAGTAAACGTGGCGTCTGTATGTTTCTAGTTGTAGTATTTGTATGTATGTGCAGAAGTATTTCATTTTGATATTTGTAGATTTTTGTTTAGTGATTAGAAGTGATTAATTATTTATGATTATGCGCATTTGCATACATATGCACGCATGCGCGTTGTTAATATGTGCAGACATAGGTACTTATGCATGGGCGTATTTATGTACATATACATTTTTATTTTTCAATCATATGTATTTTAATTTTGAATTTTATTTGTTCATATTTACTTGTGGAGATATCTGCCACTTACAATTTTTTTATCCTATTTTTAAATAAAACAATATATATCAGCAATTATTCAGCTTTATAATTAATCAGTTTTCTGATTAATAAAATTAATTTGATTCTGATTAATAACATATAAATAATCGATGAATTATTAACTTTGATTAATCAAAAATTATTATTCTTTGATAAATTACATAATTATGTTTCTATTAATCAGCTTTTTCTTTCAATTGATTTACTGCACATCCCTATTACATATATGATATGGGCGATTCCACCGTCACGGGTGCGACATTTATACAGAAAAATTCTCCTTTCTGGTTTAAATTTAAGTAATAAGTACTCAACAATTCTACATTTTGATAAAGCTACACCTAATCGCCTATTTTATGAGTTATTACAAAATACGAAAAAAATTCCAGCTTACTTTTATATAAAAAAATCTGTGTCATTTCTTCTGTCACGGGTGGGACAAGAAAAAAAGAACCTGCTTTTTTGAGCAGATATATTTTACGGAAACTCTGCGAATTTCTTTCACTTTTCTATGTGAACTTGGTGTCTTATAATAAAACAAAGAACCACAAATACAAACAAAGCAAAAACTACAACAAAAATTATTGCTTTATTATAAAAAAAAAAAATCCGAAACTCCTCTGTCACGGGTGGGACAACGTTTGTTTTTATATGAAAGGGAGCTTTTAGTGTGGTCCATAGATAGATTAAGCTCTCGCCTAATTTAATATTTAGGACTATTTTACAAAAAGCAGATGTTATATATATTTTTTTTTTACCAAACACTTGAATTATGAATCGCAAATTACTTACCTTTTACTTTGTTGCAAAAAAAAAAATTCTAATTATGTATGAGTAGTCCACTTGCCAACAGCGTTATGTGATCTTATGATAGTAAGCCATAAATTAAAAAAAAGAACGACTATGACAACAAATAAAATCTGAATTGAATCTTGTTTTTATTACCTGAAAATTCGGATAAATAATAGCTTAATAACATTATAACATAGCACAACGTAAAATAACATAACATTAATAATCCATGCAACCCAAATCAGTTTTCAGTGTATAAATAAATATGATAACGACTTTTGTAAGAGTAGTTAATATTTGATGCTATTTTTCCAGAATAAAGAAAGATTTTGCATTGGGTTTTTAGTGGACATGAAAGTACTTTAAATACTGGTACGTTACCTACCAAAAGATAAAAATCAGGGAATGAAACCGAAACCCAAACCGAAACCGTAACCGTTTAAAGCCGTTTCGTTTTTCAAAACCGAAACCGAAACCGTAACCGTTATCTTGACCTGAAAAGGAACGATACCGAAACCATTTCAATCACAGGTTTCAATCGGTTTCCAGAAATTTACAAAAATAATAAATAAAAATTTCTTTGATATAAATGATTTATTTAACCAAAATCAGCAACATTTTGCTAAAATTCTTGTTAAGTAGTAAATAAGTATGGAGGGTAACTTTTCGAAAAAATCTGCTGATGACTTTGTTGTTGTGAATCGATAATCGATTAATTATATATAAGTAGTTTCTTTCCCGTACGCAATGCGAGATCCCGCGTGTGCCCAAAATAGCCCAGAAATCATGCCTGTACTCAACAAAATGGGTAATAGAGAGCGAAAATTCGAGCGTATTTGATCGTAAGTGTATTCTTCTTCCTGCCCGAAACAGCCCGAAATTTTCTCCGAGTAAAAATGGATAAAGGGTCAAAGTGCATATCAGCTGTATTGTGTTTACATGTTGCCTGCATTTACTTGGTGCTTTTAAGGAAAAGTGAATGGCCTGTTGATGTATTTTCAATCTATGTACTTAAAATCAAATTTGTGAAACCAAAATTCAATTTCCAAGTGTTTGCAGTTAATACCATGTTCTGACCGACAACCAAAACATTTTTCCTTCATTTTCTTTTCATTTACAACCTTTAACTTTCATTCTTATTTTGCTTTGGCCAGGCAATTAACAATAAATCCGAAATGGCGTATTAAAGATGATAAAATATGACTTCCTCTTCGATAAATAATCGAAAAAAACTAGTGAAGACACCGATTGGAATGAGTGGAAAGTGAGTTTTCAAGTAGTTTTCAGCGAAAACTGGTTTTCGTTTAACAGATTTTATATGGACGAAAACACAAGTTTTAGGTCGAAAACCAGTTTTAGCAACGAAAACATGTTTCCGATGTCGGTCAGAACATGGTATAAGTGACAAAAACAAGAACAACGTGAATCAGCTGTTTCTCGACTTGTGGGCACGAAATGTGGGTTTTTGCGTTTCCGTACTTCTGAACTTTGTTCCATTTTTGAAAGAAAATGTTTCTCTTATTCTCTAATTACCAAATCCGGTCCGGATTGTAGGGATATATAGTGTTGATATTATCAGTGAACTGTAATTTTCGATTTTCTTTCCTCAACGTTTAAGACATTGTGATTTAAATAATATCAACAAAATTTCTGTGAAAAACCGAAACCGGAACGAAACCGAAACCAAAACCGAAATAAATTTTGAAGAACGAAACCAAAACCGAAACCGAAACACTTGGCAAAACCGAAACCCAAACCGGAACGTTATTTTGAATCGGTTTCATTCCTTGATAAAAATCGAAAAAATTTACATAGCGCACTTTGCTACTCATATGTAGCTATAAATGAATGATGGATTTGCATATCGAGGGCTTATATTCAATACCCTCTATCTGCAAAATCTCAATTTTTCAGGAGAGCAAAAAAAACTGTTTTGGCAGCTGTTTTTAAAAGTGTTAATAATTTTAAGTACACACGCATGTCTTAAATGTTCACGCAATATACCAAAATTAGTTTTTAGTTTAATTTTAGTTTAAAGATCAGATAGAGGTTATTGCAATTCGAATTATAACTATTTATATAGAAAAATTTGCTGATAGAGGGTTTTGCAGAATAATGAAAATGTCAGTTCTTTAGACGTAAATACTATGTTAAACTAAGATTTTAATGCAGAAATCATAGGTGTGAAAATTCGTCCCCTTCTATTCCGATGTGCCCAGGTAACCACATAATTTTAAATGTGTTTTTGTGTCAAAAGAGTATTTCACGTGATTTCGAAATTATATGAGAATCATTAGCACTGTTAAAAGAGGCTTCGCTGGCTGGTTTACTGTCCGTTCAGATGAGGAAATTTCCTTCGAAACGTACAGCTGATTCGGCTGTAAATGCCGAGCAATACGGGGGAAAAGCACTGAAGACAATTGTAACACCCAGCCCTTTTGTTACCACCATATCTGGAACCGTCTGTGAAAATAAGCTCCCAGGTAATTTATGAGTATCAAACTGGGCAAATGCCCTTGCGGTAGAGTTTTTACTTTAGTAAGCATCGGATGATGCCGAAATCTTTGATGTAGCTTAATCTACGAAATAAAGGTGATTGCTTGCTACATCAGTTTATTTGTTGAAAGCAGGATTCGACGTGAGAGGTAGCTTTTATTGGCGAGGTGGGAAATGCACGGATGCTTTTTCTCCTCTGCTACATAGTAAGGTGTTTCTAGCAATTTAAGATGTTTTTTTGCGCAGTGTCCATAAATTACGAGCCCAAAGTCAACTTTTACATAATGACAGTTCTGCTTAAAAGTAGGTTTATTGTAAAAAATCATTCCAAATATTTTCAATGTATCAGTATAGGGGAGGGGTGTTAGACAAGGAGAGGGTTGGATGTATGTATTTATTTGTATTTTCTGCATATGTGAAAAAATTACTTTTTCAGCTTAAATCTGAGCTCCTGAAGATTTGGACCAATTGATTAGATCCTTTAGTATGTTAGAAAAAATAATTTTTACTTAATTTTGCGTCAAGTCCTTAGTCTTAGAAAAAATTAAAATATTATTAGCGTATTTAGTTTGGCAATAGGAATAATAATAGCAGTTTCCCACTCTTGATGATATAACCCTTGAAATAAAATGTAGGTATGGAGTTTAATGACTCTATGTTTGATGGGATACGGATGATTTTTTAGAACGGGGTACGGGATTTTTTCTGCACCAGGGCTTTTGCCTGTCATCGAAGAGATGGTTAGTCAAACTCTTAAATAGATATGAGTAAGAGAGAATTGTGGGAATCTTCGGACCAAGTGGAGGCAAATAAACATATAAACATCGCTCATTTACTTTAGTAGTGTCATAATCCAAAAAATACAAATTTTGAGTTGAGTATGCAGAAATTATCGCTACGTCTTCTTCTATTTCGGGTAAAAATATCATAGCTGTATCGATTAAGCCCTGTATGCAGCTCTCAAGAAAACGGTCAAGAAAAAATTGCCATTATTTCGCGTGTGTGTCCAGGGAATTTTGACATTTTTTGATACTTCACAGCCTGTTGCCTCACTCTTTCCTCAAGAAATAATGGAACGGGCATATATTTCTGTTGCAAAACTGGGTTGCCTTATGCTCTTTCTTCACAAAAAACTTTAGAAAACCGTAGTAGAAAGCGTAGTAAATTTCTTAAGAACTGCGTACTGCCTTAAGGAAATTTGACTCAAGAAAATTTCTTAGCCATTTCTTGTACGTCTTTAGAAAACCGTAGTAGAAAGCGTAGTAAATTTCTTAAGAACTGCGTACTGCCTTAAGGAAATTTGACTCAAGAAAATTTCGTAGCCATTTCTTGTACGTCATTTTATATGGAGTTTTTGCTTTTCTTGAGAGCTGCATACAGGCCTTTACCAGAATCTCACTAGAATAAAATATGTATTCATTTTTAGTATCGGCGTATATGTAAATTCAAAACTTTAAAGCCGTCTTTCTCGAGTTTTGATTTTTTGAGTTATGACATTATTGTAGTAAATGAGCGGACATGTATATACCTGTAAGCTACCGGCCAAACCCGATCTTAGAATAAACTATTTTTGTAACTCTCATCATCAGTCCAACTGAAGCTACGCAGACATCGCATTAGGTAGAACAAGTTTAGCCTGGGCAAAACTAGTTTGACCTAAGATCGGATTTTACCGGAACATATACATACATGCATCGGCACATGTAACTTACCCAGTCTTTATTTGACCTGCCACAAAAAATGGTAATGAAAACGATTTTCCAGCAAAATTGTGTAGATAGAGGATTTTGCTTTTGTAACAAAATGTTATTGCAGATAGTGGATTTTTCAAAATGAGAATATAATACCATAAAAGCAAAATTTTAAGTTTGGCATTATTGTCATGGCTGAAGGATAAATAAGAGCTCACGTTACCATCAAAAACTCATTTTCATCAAAATTGTAGATAGAGGGTATTGAATATAAGCCCTCGATATGCAAAAATACTTATATACGTACTTATGTCCATTTCGCTAGCTTAGATTGAAAAGTTTCCAAGTCCACTTTTTATGAAAACTCATATTTTGATACAGGAGGCTAGAGAAATTAAAAATGTATTGTATCGAAAATGATGAGGTATTTCGTATTATTTATTCTCGTTTAAATTCAATGAATGGAAAATTTTCCAAAAGTCCAAAAGAAGCACCGAAAATCCGATAAGCCCAAAATACATAGCATGAAATCTTGAATAAAGTTCGAATCCCTATATGAAGTTTTGCTTTCCTTTAAACAGCCAAAATGTTATATTCAAAGTTTTGCGAAATGCTTGAAGAAATTGGCTATACGAATTTTTTTGTTTCCTCGCTTGTAACATTTCTAAAATAGGACTTAGCAACTTTTCACTCTAAGCTAGCGATATATGTTTTAATAAACAACAATAAAAATAAAATTTAATTAATAAAAAAATACCACCCTTTCCACTGGTTTTTGAATCAGCGCAAAAAAATTGCAAAAAAGCAAGCTACATTTTTGCAACAAAAGCCACAGTACTCATAAGCTGACGGCGTAAATTTGCAAATATATATCACCAACGGCAGCTAATTTATGTAAATTTGCCACAAACCTCTCACTTCACCATAGAATATGGTAGTTAAAATTGGTGTGGCGAACTCCTTGATCTCAGTGGTGAACTCTCGCATCTCAGATCTTCTAATTAGTACTTGAAAAAATGTTACTTAACATTTGCGCCTTCTCATTAAATTAACATTCTCTGCTATTGACGCTAATTTTCGGTATTTCTCTTACTAGCACCTGAAACTATACTTATTATTTGCTACCGCTGCGGCTTTAACAAATTTATAGCGTTTTTACGTTGTTTGGCAAATTACGCTCTGTTAGCCATAAATTTTACTAAGTTTTGACCGCCTTTGTATCAAGACCCCTGGACCATCTAGGGAATTAATTTATATTTTATATTGCATTGTCATCGTGATTGGAACTGTGCTGAATTTCAAGTCTCTAGCTTGTCGGGAAGTTAGTTTAAAATCGATTGGAAATTTCCGCAGGATTACAAATTTAAATAAAAGCATGTAAAAAAATTGTGAACAAAATTTGGGTCGGCTGGAATTTTTTCGACCACTGTAGTATGTACGTAAAGACTTATTATATGTCCTTTTTTATTGTTTATTTGTTAACTAACTTTATAAACGTTTGGTTTATGAATACCTTTAAAAATAAAATAAACAAAAAGACAAGCAATATATCAAAATAAATACATTTTTTTTTTGTAAATAAGGAGATATATAGGGTGGGGAATTTCAAGAAATTTCGGGCAAAATCGGTGAGTTTTCAAAAATGAGTTGGCTGCCTTGGTACACATAAAATAACTTTACAAATGTAAATAACAGACAATATTTTTATTTGCACGTTTGCATAATTTTTGAATTTTTATTGCTTAAAAAGTAAAATTAAAAATGTTTTTTATTATTTTAGTGAACTAAATATTATTTTTATTATTATTTATATTCGCTCAATTTAATAAATAAACAATTAAAAGACAATATTATGTGTTATACCTTATTTATTTATACATATTTCCGCCTATTATGTGTGTGGGTACCCGGGTACCCCGGTTGGACTATTCGTGTAATTTTTTTTTTAAATTCAAAATTTTCTGGGCTGAAAAGAAATATAAAATATTTTAAATGCATTTATCCATGTAAAATCAGTCAAATCGTGCGGATCCGGAAGGATTTAAAAAAATTGTTCCAAGAAAAAAAGTTATTTGATACAATATGTGTCGATGGGTACCCCGTACCCGGTTGGGCACACAAGGGTTAATAAACATGAAACATCGAATGAAAAAAGTTACAAAACTGAAAAATAAATTACTTATTTTGATCAAGAAAAAAATACTAGCTGTGGTAAAAAATTACCAAAAACAGCAACACTGCACTGAACTATTATTTCATTGCTTAATTTTCTCATATAAAAGTCCTTGTTATTCTATTTTGAGACATTGATAAAATAGAAGCACATCTGTATCAAACTACCTTTTCACTTCGTCATAATAGTTCTAGCGCACGTTTACAAAATACCAAACCAAATCGAGTTTAAAATCGCTAAACTAGGGATTCATTGCATTCATATACGTAAACGTCATTAAATATAGCCAATCTAAAAAACGGATGAATGTAACATGTAGTATCAACACTCCATCAATCTTCTTTAAAAATCCTCTGGCCATTAGCAATTTAAATTTAATTTTGATTTTTTGGTAAAGTAAATGAAATTTTTGCAGAATCTTGATATTTAATTTTGTATTTCTTTGTAGTTTATGTTCATTCAATACCCTTTTCCTACTTGAAGTAGTCTAAAAATGAAAATGTACTTAACAAAGTAAGTATCACCTAAGTTAGCGCATTAACTGCTCAGTCAGCGTCACTAACAGCTTTGCCCTTTAAAAACATCAGCTCGATTCCGGCTCGAATGATTAATGCCCACTTCTGTATTAATATACATACAAACCAGGGTTGTTGCGAATATTATTCAGATATAAAAGTCTTTTGCGGATAATAAACAAACCGCTTATCCAAATTAAACAAGTTTGGTATCAAATGAAAGAGGACTTAAATAGCTTTAAAACTGAAATGTCTACACGAGGAAAGCCACATATTGAAAAATATTTCAACAAAAAATGTTAATTAATTACCATAGAACAAACCTTGTGTCAGGTATATGCATTTCTTTAGTATTAAATTATAAAAAAAATATAAATAGAGGTCGTTCGTTATTTCTGTTTAAAAGCTATTTCAGTCCTCTTTCATATGATACCAAATTTGTTTAATTTGGACAGGCCGTTTGTTTATTATCCGGAAAGCACTTTTATTTTGGAAGAATATTCGCAACAACCCTGATACAAACCATTACTGATGTCAAGAAAATAAACACTTATGTAAACTTTTCACTTTATCACTTTTCATGTACTCGGCGATGCTTGTGGAATCGGTGAAACGCATGGTTCGCATATAGGCCAAGACGTATGTGGCCCGCCACGAAGGAGCACTGCAAGAAAGATTCGCCATGTCACGCAGCACCAAAGATTTGTGGGCGAGGTTTAAAATTTTAATGGCAGCGGTAAGTGTTTACCTTTACGAAAAAAAATATAAAGAACGAACACGAACACAAACACGACACACGCGCTCAAACCACCCTGCAGGGAAACCGCTGACTAGTGAATCAAATTTCTTGTTCCGTACTAGGTCTTTATCGCCAAAAAGGAACTAGTTCGATGTGAACTAGATCCCCACCAGTCCAAAATCGGCGAAAAGTGGTACTTTTAAAATACTAATTTTTTCAGTTTTTTTCACTAGAAATCGATATCTGAAGTGACGAATTTAGAAATGGTTCGGAACTATAGAAAAAGGGATGCAGAACGAACTAGATCTTATTTGTCGAATTTAGAACAACCCTGCAAAAATCGTTGGACCATGTAGTCTATTTGTGGTAAATTGGAGTACTTACAAAAGTGTTCCTCTGTCATGCTGTAGCGGACCAACTCGTGTCTCTGCGCCAGCTTATTGTTTGTTATCCGATAACTACTCGTGTTTTAACGAAATGTGATTGAAGTTGAGCATTTGAAAGCACATTTGCATGTCTGGCTGTAGCTGAACGTGTAGAGATGCTCGCTGTTAGTTCTTAGCTCCCAGCATGTTCGGGTTCGAATGCCGTCAGAGGCAACATGTAATTTTTAATTTTTCTCTTGGTTTTTATTAATTTCGAAAAAGCATTTGAGAAGTGAAGAACAAAAGCGTGTACAAACGAAAAAATATAACAACAATGCCATTGTTAATATGTTGGAGTAGTTTTGTGCTACTCTGATGTAATGCAGGGATGGAGTATATGGTCCTGCCCTAGGACATCGCAATGTTAATTGGACCATATTTTTTATATGAATTGTGGTTAATTTAGGAATACTCTTTGGTCCTTAGGGAGTACTCTTTACACGCATGCATGGAGTATTCGCGATTTTTGCAGGGAAGTTCGGAACTATCGAATAAGGGATGCAGCGGGGGGCTTGTTTACTTTACATAGATATGTGTTCGGCGGCCTTTTCGTTCAAATACGCTTCTATTCTGCGCTTCGCAGATGCTTTTTCGTAGCTTGGTAATACAAAACTAAAATTTGTGTTAACATTTCAACATCTTGGGACCGTCTGGAATGTAAGAAATAACAGCGAGCACCTCTGCAAACTCAGCTACAGCTAACGGTATGTAAACGTACAATCTTACAATCATTCAAACAAATTTAATTTCAAATTGAAAACACATTTCTTCCAAAATAACTGAAAATCGCACACACGAAAGAACCAAAAAGATTGAAAAATCATGATACTTTTTTCTCTCGTCTGTCGATTTCAGAACTGGTTCGGAACTATAGAATTTAGGACTAGTTCGGAACTATCGAAAAAGGGATGCAGCGGGCGGCAACTGACACTTCCTAGGACATCGCCATGTTAAATTCGCCAGTTGCTTTCATGCAAAAGAGATTTATCGCGAACCAGTACTGGGTCTAAATGTTCTAGAAGCGCACCAGTTAAGAACTAGAGATTTTCCCCACAGGGAACATATGCGGCACTTACGTTGAACAACAGAGTCTCATACACCTAGAAAAAGGTTTTGTTATATTTACCAAGATTTGGTTATAGTAACCAAATACCATGGTTGGACGGGGCGAAATAAATATTTAGTTGGCGACATTCTGCCTTTTAGTTGGGGCAAATGTATACTTGTTAATAATTGTAATAGCACTATCTCGATTGGAAAATATTGTTAGTTGAATAAAATCATTGTTGAGGGAAAATAAATGAGCCGTTTAATTTGAAAGTGGCATAAGTCACTTCATACCGCTTGTGCTTAAATTACCAGTTACTTGTATCGTAACACGTATGTTATTCGGTCAACTTCATCAACCAAAGGTACAAGGTTTCTTCGTTTATTTATGACGACAGAGCGATTTACAGATGCATTCGACGTCCCATTTAAGGGGCTGGATTCTGTAACTGTGAGTTTTCAAGTGTACACTGAAAATTGTGTGCACTCTTCTTTTTGCAATTCAAGAAGTGTGAGAATGAGATTTAGCTGTCAAAATTGTGTACACTTCCTCATTTTGCGATTCAGCAAGTATGAAAATGAGTTTTAACTGTCAAAATTGTGTGCACTGCTCTTTCGAAAAACTCACTGAATTTTATTCGGTGAGTTTTTGGTTGAGTTTTGCACTCGGTGTACACTACATTTTCTCACAGTTGCAAAATCCAACCCCTGGAGGTACGAAGTGACTTTCGCAACTTTCAAAATAAACGGCTCAAATAGTGCTTTAGTTGATACACTTTTTTAAACGTGAATCACAAGAATAATAGAATACAAGATTGCGCCATCCTGGCGGCGATGACATTTCTCAAGTATAAGTAAACAATGCTGAATAGGAGGATAAATGAAACTGTGAAATAGTCAGTATTCTTTATATTAAATTTTTCAATGGTTCAATTGTAAAATTATATGATTATAAAAGAATAAATAAAGAAAATGTTAAAAACTGGTGATGTTGGTGGTTATTATGATTCGAAACGAGGAGCACATACATAAGTATGTAGATGGTTTCTGAAGTTATAATTTTGCGTATAAAAACTGAGTGTTTTTGAGTATGAATCGAAATTAGAGGTTAATGATTTTTGTTAAAATTTTGAAAGAAATTTCACTAGTTTTTTGCTTTTCAAAGGTTTTTTTTTAACGCATTTGACGTTGCATATTCTCATTGCCGCAAAGCATATTTAACAGGTTGCAGCAGTAGAGCATCTGATTATACTTTTGTTGAAATCGCGCCTTTAAATTGTCATTTTTATCTAAATTTGCCTCAAAAATTTTCAAACTATGTTTTCGTATATGGATTCCAAAACCAACAGGGAAATGCGCACAGCTTGCTGTTTTTTCTCGGGTACAATTACTTGTCCAATATGCCCTGGTTTTCAAATTTTGTAAAGGGAGATTATATTCATAAGGCGAAACTACGCCAAAAAACATTTTGCTGATTGTATGAGGTATTGTATCTTCAGCATGAGAAACTCCATATAAGAAGGCTACCATGAGAATGTTGTAAAAGTAAAGAAGTTCTCTAAGATGGAAGGGAAGTGGAACCCTTCAAAGGTTTGCTCTGCAATTCAGCTCGTTCCGGATGCTACTCACTGCATTGTGCTTGGCCGAAATCCGAGTCTGGAAATAATCCGTTGGATACCAATCATGCTTCAAAAGTTGTCGGATATTTTCAGTTTTTAGTGCCTAGGATTGTTTGTAATAAATTTTGCGGTGGTAAAAATCCCGAGCACAAAGTACAAAGTTGTGGAAAAATATTCTACAATTGTGTGATGTTACAACCGAATATTTATGTGCTGCTTTCACAAAAAGTTGAATCGAAAAATATACGCCAAATAAAGATGCTGCTTCAGGGCTAATAAATCTAGGGACATTGAAAAAGTTTTTAAAATCCTCTATCCTTTGTGGAAAAGACAAAAATGTATTTTGTCTTCTTTTTTATTTGCGTTATTTTTTTTTTTTTTGTTCGTAGGAGAGGGAAATGCTTTATGCACTGGCCGGGGGCGCTAGTCTCTATACTACCTTCCCCGAGTGTGGGACTCCCACCGAAGCGTGTTGGGCTACCCACTAAAACCCAAACTCCCACCGCCCGCGCAAGAATCCCGCATCTGGCACCGCAATTCTGCATGTCTTCAGATGCAGGAGCGCGCTGTTAGAGCCTTGGGGCTGCTCTTTTGTAGGGGCGTTTCATTCGGGTGTCCTCAGTAGACAACCGTCCTCTCGTTTGCAGCGGAGTACGAATTTCACGTATCTCGCAACTGCTTCCCACTTTTCTGCGCTGGAAATCATTATCCCAACTATGTTGTCCGGAGTAATGTCTCCGTGTCTTTCTTCCAACATTCTGCGCGAAATCAAGAAGTGTTCGCAGGTGAAGAATGTGTGGTACACGTTATCTTCGACGTTTCCACAGTAGTGACAGAACGGTGAGTCCACCCTTCCCATTCTATGAAGATATTCTCGGAAGTAACCATGACCGGTGAGGAATTGCGTCAGGTAGAAATCGACTTCCCCATGTGGTCTGTTCAGCCATGTTTGAAGGTCGGCTATCAGGGAGTGTGTCCATCGACCTTTTGTGCTCGCGTTCCAGTTTTGTTGCCACTGCTGGATCAGTTGCTCGCGCGCCCTTGCCGCGGCAGCTGCTCGACCTATCTCGGCACTGAGATTGTAAATCTCTTTTCGCTCGTAAGCAAGTAGCTCAATTGGCATGACGCCAGAAATAACTAGAACCGCGTCCGCTGACACTGTACGGTATGCAGAAGCAATGCGTAGTGCCCCTCTGCGCTGTACCGAAGACATTTGAACCCGGTATTTTTTGACTTTCAATGCGTCAGCCCATATTTCTGCCCCGTACAGGAGCACCGATTGGACCGCTGTCATCAGAAGCTTCCTGCGGCATGGCTTCGGGCCGCCCACGTTTGCCATCAGCCGGCTTAGAGCCGCCGTGCTCTGCGCAGCTTTTTCACATACTCCATGGATGTGTTCCCAGAATGTGAGTTTGCTGTCCAGCTTCACCCCTAGGTATTTTGTAGACCTAGAAGTCGTCACGGGTTGAGGTCCGACCATTATATTTATAATTGTTGGGATCCGTTTCCTGGTGAGGAGCACGATCTCCGTTTTGGCTGTAGCCAATTGCAGACCGTGATCGCTCATCCATCCACTGACGTTGCGCATGACCTGGTTTAGCTTGAGCTGTGCTAGCTGGACATTTCTTGCTGTTATGACGGCTGCCACGTCGTCCGCGAAGGCGACAAGGAAGGCGCTCTCCGGCATTTCCGTGCGCAACAGACTGTCATACGTGGCGTTCCAGAGGTCCGGGCCAAGTACAGACCCCTGTGCCGCTCCGCCGGTTATACGTCTCTTTCTCTGGCCTTGTGTTGTGTCGTACAAAAGCCAACGGTCTCTGAGGTAGTCCCGGATCATATCTAGCAAGTATGTTGGAACCTTGAATGACCGTTCCAAGGCCTCCAGCATATCGTCCCATCTTGCCGAGTTGAAGGCGTTCTTGACGTCCAGTGTGACTAGCAGCACTATTGGCCGCGCCTGGTGGCAGGCTTCTTCGGCCTTATGTACCGCCTCGACTACTTCGCCAATTGCTCCTATAGTTGAGTGTCCCTTCCTGAAGCCATGTTGTCGGGGTGAAAGGCCTCCCTCGCTTTCTATGGCTGACGTCAAGCGTATTTTGAGCAGACTCTCCATCATTTTGCCTGCTGTGTCTAGCATGCAGAGTGGCCGGAAGGATGAAGGAGAGTTTGGGTCCCCTTTGCCCTTGGGTATAAGCACCAGTCTCGCCTTCTTCCATTGGCTTGGGAAAACCCGGGCCCTAAGGCAGCTGTTGTACATGTTAAGCAGAAGATCAGGGCTCGTTTCCGCTGCTAACCTGATTGCCTCCGCTGGTATGCCATCTGGGCCTGGAGCCTTGCCGGCTTTCATGCTTCGCAGGGCTAGCTTCAGCTCGTCTGTCGAAAACAGTGGTGCCTCGGCTTGCTCCTCGACGAACACTGTGTCGGCTCTTAGTGGGTGTGTGGGAAATAGCGCATCCACTATATTCTTAACTCGGGCCTCATCCATCGCCTGTGATGATGTATGGAACTTTTTCATCACTATTTTGTATCCCTGGCCCCAGGGATCGCGATCCACTTCGTCGCATAGCGCTTTCCAGCAGTTCCGTTTGCTCTTCTGTATCTCGGCCCCAAGTGCTTTCTTTGCGCTTTTGTAGGCTGCTGCTCTGGTCAGCGCCTCGGGTCTACCACGAGCGCGCGTTGCGAGTCTCCGCATTCTATGGCAGGCCCTTCGCAGCTCAGCAATTCGGTCATTCCACCAGTATACCTGCTTTTTACCTGACCATGCTCTCCTCTGTGGCATTGAGGCTTTGCATGCCCGGTGAATGCAGCGCATAGTTTCTTCGACCAGCTTAGTACAAGACTCCCTGTTGTGGATCTCTCCCGTTGTGGGTGAAATGCCTTGGGAATCTGCTAGGAGTGACGTATCGAACTTGCGAACATCGACCCTAGACGGGTTCCATCCTGGTTTCCTGCGAGGGATACTACGTGTTTGCCCTCGCGTGATGTCAGTGACTTGGAAGGTGATGTAGTTGTGGTCGCTACCACTCAGGTCTTCCATCACTCTCCATCCGTCAGCCCTTCGGAGAAGGCTTTCTGAGACCAGGGTTATGTCGGGGATAGAGTATCCAAAACCCGGCCTTCGATATGTAGGGGTCGTTCCGGTGTTGAGGATGGTCAGGCCAATGCGGGCTGCCATTTCAAGGACCAGTCTTCCCCTGGTGTTTGTTTGGGGCATACCCCATTCCACGCCTCTTGCGTTGAAATCTCCAGCAACAATTATGTGGCCGGTTATATCGCGCAATTCGTCTTCAAGGTCTTCGAGCTTTCCCCTGAAGACAGGGACTGTGTCGTTTGGAGACAGGTAGCAGCTCACCACAGTGATTTGCGCCATTTTAACCCAGACGTAGCAGCGTCCTACCCCGCTGCTCTCTGCGCGATGGTTGGGGTTAGCAATCCATATCGCGGCCGAGCCTGATTGGTCAACATGCCAGGTTTCTTTTGTTCTATAGGGTTCACTGATGATGACAGCGTCTGCTCTTTGTTCAAGAACCAATTGGTCCAGCAGGTCATCAGCTACCCTACTCCTGTTCATATTGCCTTGTATAAATTTAATCATATTCTCCCAAGCTTTGTCTTAGCCTCAGCAAGGGCATCCCTGAAGGCCTTGCACGCTCCCGACCCGGGCAGGTGGTTGGCATTTTTCTGTCCATCTCCTGCCGAGCACAGGTAGCAGCTTGGGCTTTCTTTACATGCAGAGGCTATGTGGCCCTGCTGACCGCATTTCCAGCATGAACTGCTTCTGTCTGGGCCTTTGCATGCCGCCTTTTTGTGGCCATACCCCAGACAGCGGAAACACCTTTGGACATCCGCGCGCTCTCGGACGCGGCAGATAATCCAACCTACTCGCAGCTTCCCCTTTTCAATAAGAGTCCGGCCTGGCAGTTCATCGATTTCCACCACGGCCATTCTTTGTTCTCGCGAGTTTACAGCGAGGAGAGAGACGCGGAGTTGGCCATTCATCTTGTCTCCTAACTCCCCGCGTATAGCGTTCTCCACTTCTGGGGCCGTGGTTAGGCAGTGCATGCCCAGAACTTCTAGACGTAAACGTCTAGTGAGAATACGGGCGTCTCCAAGCTGGCCAATGGCAGTGCACACATTTTCCTTAAATGCTGTGTGGTTGCCACAGCGCTCCATTTCGATGAGCACGCCGCCTTCGCGGGTTTTCCGAACAGATCGAATTACGGTCTCCGTCTTCTCGGGTTGGAGCTTACCGCGTATCGTTCCCAGCACCTCTGCATAGGTTTTGCCTTCAGCTGGCTTAATTATTAATTTGGCGAGACTCTTCTTTTTTCTCACCCTCTTCTTTTTTTTGCGGCTGGTCGCCTCGCCCTTATTGACCAAGGGTTCACCTGGCGCTGGCCCTGGCTTGGGCTTTCTACTTTTTCCAACCGTTTTCCATTGATTGTCTGGTACGGTTTTCTGTGCATTGTTGTTATTATTGCCATTATTATTAGGATTATTAATAATAATGTTTTTACTACTATTATTATTATTAGCAGTAGTATTTTTCTTCTTTTCCGGCTCGCCTGTAGGGGAGTCGGATCGAGTTCGACCTCTCTTTTGCGAGCCAGGGCCAGCCTTCCGCAGCTCGGAAAGGGTAGGCCCCTTCCGGCGCTGCTCTCGGAGGTAGCTTAATATATTTAAGCTCTCCTCGATTTGGGCCATACCTGTTTTTATGTCCATGGACACATTCTTTTGCTTAGACACAGCGCTCTGCATCTTCTTCAGGACAAGCCGAATCTGGACCAATTGCTCATCTTCATTGCCTTCGCAAGTTCCCAAGCTTGCGGTGACATGCTTGTCGCTGTTTGCAGCAGCCGGCGTTTGAAGACGACTATCCCGGCTGCCGGGAGTTGCCGTTTGGCAAGGTGTAGCCTTCTGCGCCACGCCGGCGGCTTTCTCCGTGCTCGTGGTGCCGGAATTTGCCTGCAGAGGAGTTTGTGGCGGGGAGCGCACGACTCTACTGCTCTTCCTGAATGCGCTGCATTCTTCCTCCGTAGCATCGACGTTCGTTTCGTTTATTGGTTTTGTTTTAATCATTTCAGTCAATTGGGTCTCCGCTTCAAGCCGCTATCTCCACACGTAGCACAGTCGCTTTTAAGTGTCCCGAAGTTCCCTTCTCTCAAAGGAGCAGGCCATCGCGAGGGTTGACACAAGTCCTTATGGGATATTGTGTTCAGAGCCAAGACAGCGCAAAACCAGGAGTAAATCTCAACTGGACCTGTGCGGCCAACTAAATGGCGACGTGTATTGAACGTACTTGAAGACCTGCCAGGGTTTTAACGAGACGGAGGCGATCGCAGCATTAGCCCACCAGCCATTTCTGTGAGGTGTCACCCTCACATACTAAAGTGGCGGAATACTGCTCTCGCCAGCCCAATGTCAGACTAATCGTATACATGCTCCAGTATGCCATGAACAGGATCTAACTGGTCTCAATCCTGGGATGCTTTTTGGGGGGCGGCATCTGTTCGCCCGGACACAGGAGATTCATCAAGCATTTCTGATCTTTTAAATCAGGCCCTCGTCTCCTGCCGCTCTTGGTCTGGGACTGCTTATTGGTTATTCGCAGCTAACCTATCGGAGTAGGCCGTTCACGATCCGCCCTGTGTGACCCCGGTAAGGTCCTGAGCTTAGCCCTTACCAATTTTTACCGTATGTATATTTAATAAAAAACCGGAACTTTATTTGTGTATTAATTAATTAATTATTAAAATAAAACATTTATAGTCTAAGATCCGACAAGGGCACTGTTAAGTCCGTTTAAGCATTTACTTAAGTTTTAATTGAAGATATTTACATAAGGGTTAAATGTAGAGTCATCGCACTTTTTAGTTTTCTAATTTGTTATGCACCTGTTCTTGTAAATAATCTTTTTTGGTCATGCCTTATTACCGCTTTCTAGTGACTGCATCGTTTTTCGTAATATTCGCTCCGCCCGCTACCACCTAATTGTTTTTACAGAGAACGTATATTTTTCGAGCCAACAAAACTGGCGAAGCGCATTTTAAGAGCGACAAATATTTGGAATACTTAACAGCGAAAGCAAAATACAAAGCAGAAAAAAAGAATATTAACAGAGCTAAATCTCACGAGAGCGTTTGGACTGTTAATTAAATATGAATATTGATGATTTTGTGATATTTTGGAAATTGTTAGATTTTTTGTGAAAATAATTGTTTTAGTAAGAAAATTAAATTTTTTCGTTGATTTGTACAAGTAACATGCAATTAAATCGAAAATATTATATAACATTTCCCGACTTTTGTGATATTTTTTTAATGATTGCAAATAGAAAACTCTCATAAGTGTTTGCGTTTTGGACTGGAAAAATGTGAAAAGAATTATTTTCCATTTTTTTGTAGAGATCTCCCTAAGCTAAGTCGAAAGTCTGTATGATTTTTTTTGTATTTCCGATATTTATGGAAATAATTAAGTTTTTAATTATTTTCGACCTGGGAACTTTTTAAAAACTGTAAACGTCGGATTTTCCCAGCAATTTGTAAAAATCTCGCTAATCTAAGACGAAACTATTTGAGAAATTTTTCAATATTTTCTATATTTATGGAAATAATGCAGTTTTCAAATCTTTTCTAATAAAGTCGTGTAAGAAGTTGCCATTCGATGGGTGGCACCTTCGCTACTCATGTGCATATTTGTCCCCCACATTGTCATTTACATATCTAATTTATTAATAACTAAACCTAAATTTATAAAGCACATATTTGTAAACTTCATTTCATTACCTATTTCTGCTACCAAATTTTTCATGCATCCAAAAAGACAAACAAAGTAAGTATGTATGCATTTATAAATGTACATATAAACATACATATACACGATTGTTCTGCTTTCGTCTTCCCCTCGCCGCTTCCATCTACACAAATTATTCAATTTCTGCGAACCGCCTCCAGACTGGCACGTGCGCGAAACCATTAACCCTACGTTTAACCCATTCCTGCCTAATGGGTATTTAAATACCCAAGAAAGTGGTGTCACTAAATAAATTCTAGCTCGGGCTAGGAAAGAGATATCGAAGTTATATTTTTTTTTGATTGAAGAGGAAGAATGGGCCTTAAAAAATAAAATTATGTCAGTATATTGTTTTCGTTAAAAACTTTTTTTTTTAAGCCAAAAATCGAGGTTTTTTTTTATCGGAAAATTCTTAGGAAAAGCGCTCCCAAATATAGGGAAATGGGAAAAACGAAAAAAGCTCACCTTACCAGATAGCTTCAGGTGTCCTTCATGTAATGAAAAAAACGCTATAGAGATATCTCAACACACCTGGCCGTTACACCTGGTTAAATGAAAATGGGTATTTAAATACCCGACAGTCCAATGTGGGTACACAAAAAGTCTTTTTTTTTCCTATATGGAAACATTTAATTTGCAGTGAATAAAACGCATAATTAAATAGAATTTTTTTTATTTTACTGAGAAATTATTATATTTATAAGAAATAGATTACTTAGCCTTGGCAATCTTTTTCTTATCTGGTTCAACGCCGTTGTGGTAATCCAGAAAGCAAGGAGCGGGATGCAAGTTCACTTGGCACTTCAAGCAACCATATTCAGTTTTGCCACCGCATTGCGGACAACGATGACGAGTATTAAGTTTTCCGATGAAATGATCCATACGGTCGTAACGCATTGCCAGTTGTGCCCCGGAAGCCGACGTTCTACCCGGATGATGATAACTGGACTTGATCATAATCGATTCACACACCTCCACTCGAAATTCATATTGAGACATCGGTGGCTTCTTGTCATACTTGCGACAGAAGCAATGTAACTTCCATGCATTTACCATAGCCGCGTCAAACGCATTTGTTATTAATGGCCAATACCACTTTTTTCCCCGAATCCGAATTCGATAATTATTCATTGCATTGTCAAAAAGGTCCACACCTCCCATAAGATGATTGTATTCGTTGACCAAATACGGCTGCTCAATAGTAACCATTTTCCGTTGCTTTCGATCATACCGTTTCGCGCGGACCATTGGTGTATGGCTTAGGAAATTCGATAATAAGGTCACGACCTGAAAAGATAAGAATGAATGAAGAACACATCAACGATGGACGTAAAGATCAAAATGAACCGATAGTCAAATTGAAATGTTTCTTTGCACATATAACTTACCGCATTATCATTCCAACGCACCGCCAAAATAGAATTGTTCATGTCGAAACGAAAGTCAGACGTCCCGCGAGGCTTCTTTTTCATTTCCTTGATGTTCATTAATGGGGCATGATTGGTCCGATTATCACGAACAGTTCCCAAAGCGAAGAATCCATCGTTCGACAAACGAGTCATAAGTTTGTGACTTGTAAAGAAGTTGTCAAAGGTAACCGTGCGCTTGGCGCGGGCCTCCAGATGGGAAAGAAGTGATAGCACAACACGTTCTCCCAGTCCGAAACCTGGGTCCTCCTGTTCTGATGCACCAGCGTATGGAAGTAGTTGATACAAGTAGCCTTCTGACGAAGCCAAACACCAATACTTGTACCCGAAACGAATTGGTTTTCCCTTGATGAACATTTTGCACGAATGTCGGCCGTAGTAGGCAATCATTTGTTCATCAATGGAAAGGTTGTGAGAGAAAACACCAAATTGAAGAAATTTTTTGTTCAATAAGTCATTCAATGGTGCGACTTTTGCAAATTTGTTTTTCATATCCAATGCTGAGTTGTCACACACGTGAAAGAACTGATTGATTCGTTTGAATCTGTCTCTTGAAATACATTCTTTTATTAGCGCGCATCCTAATGATTCCCGATTTGACCAATAACTATATATTTGCGGCAATGTATGGTAACCGGTTATATACAACACGCCCAAAAACGTTTTCATTTCGCTAATTGATGTTATGAACGAAGGACAATTTTTGGTCGCAGCATATTGGTTGGTTGAAGTAACCAACATGTTCAACACCTCCTCATCGATGAACATTTCCCAAAGCTGCACTGGATTCATGTCACCAATTTTCTCATACAACGCTTTGTGTGAAGTGGCCGAATCATCGAATGGAATCTTAGTGAATTGATAATTTTGCGACCGAGACCATTTTGGTTTCATGCCCTCTTCGATTCTGGGTCGCTTAGGTGGCTTACTTGATTTAAGCGTTGATTTGCGACCACGACCACTAGATGTCGAGGCCACCGGTGTATCATCTTCTTCTTCTTGTTCAAAATCGGGTTCATTTACGGTATCACCATCACAACCCGATGGCAAGTGCTCGTTGCTGTCATCGTAAACGCATTGAATTTCAAATTGCCCTGCAATCTCATGAGGCAGCTCCGGGTCATCGCGCAACAATTGAATATTGTCGTCCAATTCCTCATTGTCACTCAGAATATCGACATCGGGTGGCGTTATGATAATATCAACGGCGTCTGCGTGTTGGACAAAGTTATCCTCTCCATCACTATCTCCATCAGACCAACTATCTAAAATAGCTTGCAGCTCGATAGCAGTGAGAACTTTCTGCCGACGAATCATTCTGAATATTCTATAATATATTGAGACATATATTTATAATTTTACATAAAATATAACGAAAAAAGATCATGTCTACTTACAATTGTTTATAATCAGCCAATTTATTTCTTATCACTTTTTTCTTGTTTATTTTACCTTTTTATATCACTATAAGTATTTTTTTTACATGTGGGATGATGGTGCATAAAAAACCATTTGGCAAATGTCAATAATGCACAAAACGTCAAAACAATAGCCAATGGTGTTTTTTTTGGAGTTATTTCAAAGTTAATGTTAATGCCTGTCGGGTATTTAAATACCCATGTCATATCTAAGGTGTGTTCGCATGTAAAATTTTTTATTTTTTTTTCTATCAACTTCTATGGCCTCCCAGGCACATATTTAAAAATTTCATCAAAATCGTACCAGCGGGTCTATGGGCAGGCATTAATGGGTTAAGAAATATTTAGATTTTCGCATAACTTTGCACTTAATAGGGCAATACTTGTAAATTTTGTATGGAGAATAATATTAATTAATTTAAAATTCTGCATGTAACCATGTTCTCGACGATACATGTAACTTTCATCAAGATTAACCATAAAAATTGTGCTTCATTAACAGTTGGAACCAGCTGAAACCAAAAAAACCATGTCCGCTAAAATGGGTTAAACACTAAATGGAATTGGCATTTTTTACTCGCATACATGCACACCTTTATATACACATGTACAGTGGAGTACCACTAGCTTGGACATTGCATTGCTTGGACTTTGATGTGTTTGAAACTTGTATGGTACTGAAGATTTGCTTACGGTTGAAAAATATTAAAAATTGTCCGTGCATATATGAAAATATATTTTTATAAAGGCTTTGAAGTATAGAAAATTTTAATATTAAAAAATAAATAAAATATTTTTTTTGTATATACATACATAAATTTTGTTCAAGGCACATTGACCCACTTGTACAAAAATTGTGGCGCGGCATGGACAAAAATTTTACAATTTCGGACCGAAAAATATGAAAACGAGCTAAGTTGTCACATTACATCTGTGAACTTCCGATAAAACCACATATTTTTGCGATTTTAGAAGTTTTGATTTTATTTAAAAAAAATCAATGTATTTTCCTGCAGAAAACGTACACTTTTATTTAATGTTTATTAAAATTACATCTCAAAAACTAGTTAATGATTGAAATATTGATATGTAACATAGAAATAGAGTGTTTTGCCAAAAATTACCAAAAATTTCCAAAATTCGAGATAACTTATTTTACTGGATATAGAGAAATAGTTGCC
>NW_023458568.1:17801414-17803592 GCF_013731165.1 Rhagoletis pomonella | reverse complement strand
GTAGGCGGCCTTCGGCCGCGCTTAGGGATTATAACCCTTACTAAGTAGAATTCTCCTTTCTGTGTTGCCGGAAAAGGGGGCCGGAAGTACTTTTGCGCAGAACTTCTTTCTGCGTAGGCGGCCTTCGGCCGCGCTTAGGGATTATAACCCTTACTAAGTAGAATTCTCCTTTCTGTATTGCCGGAAAAGAAGGGCGGACGTATTTTTGCGCAGAACTTTCCTCTGCGTAGGCGGCTTTCAGCCGCGCTTAGGGATTAAAACCCTTACTAAGTAGAAGTAAATAATTCATATTAGAAAAAACGAAATTATCCATATGCACACTTTCGTTAGAAAACCGAAATAATGCATATAACAAAAACCGAAATAATGCATTCATGCACAATTTCAGTTCAAAACCGAAATAATGCATATGGCAAAAACCGAAATAAAGCATACATGCACAGTTTCGGATGAAAACCGAAATAATGCATATGTGAAAGACGAAGGTATGCATACATGCACAGTTTCGGTTGAAAACCGAAATAATGCATATAACAAAAACCGAAATAATGCATGCATGCACAGTTTCGGTTGAAAACCGAAATAATGCATATGAAAAACCCGAAGTTATGCATACATGCACAGTTTCGGTTGAAAACCGAAATAATGCATATGAGAAAATACCGAAATTATGCATATGCATACTTTCGTTTTAAAAGCGAAATAATGCATATGAAAAAAAAACGAAGTAATGCATACATGCACAGTTTCGGTTTAAAACCGAAATAATGCATATGGTAAAAACCGAAATAAAGCATACATGCACAGTTTCGGTTGAAACCGAAATAATGTCTAAATGCACAGTTTCCACATGCGCAATTTCGGTGCCCCATTTTATCTTGTTGCCTTGAATAGAAAAGTTCTTTAAATGTAAATTCTATCTTAAACTGAAGCATTTTCACCTAAGCTAATCCTTTTGACCACTTCGGTATGTTAGTTATAGACAATTGTTTTCCGTTTACCTTTAATATCCCATGGCACACGACTATGTAGCATTATCCGCATCGCCTTAACAGTATTCAGAAGAAGCACATCGTACTAACTGAATTTTTTTTTTGCCTGCGGGATATTAGAAGTATGTACACTTTTTAGATGCATACTTATGCCTTATGCGTGCCTTTTATCGTATCTCTGTATTTCACTAAATCCCTGTGTGAGGAAACCAAATAATATAATTCTTAACAGAAGTGCCTAAAACTTAACAGTCTGGCCATGTTAAAGACTATTGACGCTAATTTTCGGTATTTCTCTTACTAGCACCTGAAACTATACTTATTATTTACTACCGCTGCGGCTTTAACAAATTTATAGCGTTTTTACGTTCTTTGGCAAATTACGCTCTGTTAGCCATAAATTTTACTAAGTTTTGATCGCCTTTGTATCAAGACCCCTGGACCATCTAGGAAATTAATTTATATTTTATATTGCATTGTCATCGTGATTGGAACTATGCTGAATTTCAAGTCTCTAGCTTGTCGGGAAGTTAGTTTAAAATCGATTGGAAATTTCTGCAGGATGACAAATTTAAATAAAGGCTTGTAAAAAAATTGTGAACAAAATTTGGGCCGGCTGGAATTTTTTCGACCACTGTAGTATGTACGTAAAGACTTATTATATGTCCTTTTTTATTGCTTATTTGTTAACTAACTTTATAAACGTTTGGTTTATGAATACATAGATTAATTACCTTTAAAAATTAAATAAACAGAAATACAAACAATATATCAAAATACATATATTTTTTTTTGTAAATAAGGAGATATCTATGGGTGGGGAATTTCAAAAAATTGCACTTGTGCACAAGGGTATATTAATTTTGTTCACATAACGTTTGTTTGTAACAGCCAAAACGAATCGAGATAGATATAGACAAATGTATACATAAATGATCAGAATGAAAAGAGAAATCGATTAAGCCATGTCTGTCTGTCCGTCCGTCTGTCCGTCTGTCCGTCTGTCCGTCTGTCCGTGTACACGATAACTCGAGCAAAAATTGAGATATCTCAACGAAATTTGGTACGTAAGTTTCCATTTATGCAAGGTAGGTTGGTATTGAAAACGGGCGAAATCGGACTGTAACCACGCGCACTTCCCATATAACGGTAATTTTCAGAAATACGAAAACTGCGATATTTTAGG
>NW_023458568.1:17801005-17801314 GCF_013731165.1 Rhagoletis pomonella | reverse complement strand
AGACGAAAAATAAGAATATTACAAATTTTTGGAAAATGGGCGTAGCCACGCCCACTTATGGTTACATGCGTATATCTTGGTAACCGCTGCACCAATTTATTCCAAACTAGGCACAGTGTTGGCCCTGGTACAGCATACTAAATGGCTGAAAATTTAAAAAATCGGACAATAACCACGCCCACATCCCATATAACGGTAATTTGCGGAAATACATAACCTTCGATAAATGAGTAAATATTAAAGCTTATTTATTCAAAATTGGTGCTTGCAACAATTCTTTACCAAGAAATACGTTTATGGTAAAATTTT
>NW_023458568.1:17797579-17800905 GCF_013731165.1 Rhagoletis pomonella | reverse complement strand
ATAACTTCAAAATTGAGGGAGTTATTTATAAAATAGTTAAAATTTAATAAAATTTTCAAGTACCGTTATCTCGAAAACCGGAGCCAATCTGGTAAAACAGGGCATGCCATTGAATTTAGAACATCCCAATTAAGTAAGTTCAACTTTCAAAATCTTTCCTCAAAGTTTACAACTTGAACAGCGTAATTTCAACCCAGCTTATTCTTTTGTTTTCTATTTCATGCTTAGTCCTCGTCTAACTTTTGAAGCACTTGATGAATATGAATTACACTTATATTAATAGATTTATTAAGAGATTACGAATAAAATGATATATAAAACATAGGTGTGCTCACAAATTTAAAAATTGAAATTTTTTGTTTGAAAGTGTACCTATTTTTTAGATTTGCCCATATGCATACAGCAGTAGTACAAGTGTATGATTAAGGTATGCATACGCTCTGAGAAACCACGCGTGTTAAATGGAAATGAAGGTTCATTTATACTGGCATGTATACACAGCAGCAAGCTCATGCCACCAACAGCGATGTTGTATGCATAAGATTTCTACTGGGTATAGCCTTCTAAGCTACATATGTATGGCAGGGTTTCCACATGTTTGAACTTTCAAATTCAACTTCAATTATGGGACTTAGGTAATTTTAATACATATGTATATATCACAATATGAGTGTCAGACGAAAGACCATTAAAAAGATTTTCAACTGTTTAAAAAGTTAAATTCAAACTATTACAATATGGGTATCAATCGAAATGGTTTTGAAAGGGCTTCATTTCTAAACCACATGTAAGTAAGAAAAAGTATCATAAGAGAGAGGGTTAAGAAAATTTGAGTTGGAAAATATTTTGAAGATAGTTGAAAAAGTTAAAATCTCCTGTTTTGGGCATAGTTTAAGTATATTGAATTTTATTGAAATAAAATACACCTAATGTAGCACGCAGAAATTTCATGCACTCAACATGTATGGCTAATTAAAAAAAAATGACCCGGTCAATTCTACGCGCTTCCAGTCGAAACCGGAAGTTGATAAAATAATCAGAACATAGAGCATTCCCGATTTGGTAGGTCATAAATTTGCGTTTTTCAATAAAAAAGATTTCCCTCCATTTAGAGTGGGGTAGACGGGTGGTCTAGGATACCCTGTACATGTTTTTTTTTTCATATAGAGCCTTAACCCCGTCAGTGTTAACTCCAATATAAAAAAATTGGAATTATGTCACTCCTTATACAGTGACAGAAAGCCAATTTTTTTACTTGGGTTATGTCACTTCTTATACGGCGTCGTAACCCCAATTGGGTTAATGTCACTTTTGAGCGTAAAGCATATTTTCCAGCTCTCAAGAAAAACAAAAAAGCGTATAAAAACACTGAAGAAATGAAAAAAAAATTTTCTATTAAAATTTTTTGATCCGTTTACAGCTCTCTTGGAGTATATATGTAAATATTTCTTGAGGAAAAATTAAAGAAATAATTAAAAATATTTCTTGTAATTTTTCTTGAGCTGGACACTAAGCTTAAAAATCGGGAAACTTGGATATTAACTTTCGCCCCTTTAATCTAAAAAAAAAATATTTTAATATGTATATTGTGAAAATATGGAACAAAAATCGGGCCATTTGTTATTCCAAATTTTCGCCTGCGGTCGCCCCTACACAAAAAGAAATTTTGCGCAAAAATACCGGCAACACTAAAAGGAAAATTCTACTTAGTAAGGGTTATAATCTCTAAGCGCGGTGCCTACGCAGAAAGAAGTTCTGCGCAAAAATACTTCCGCCGATCTTTCCGGCAACACAGAAAAGAGATTTCTACTAAGAAAGGGTTATAATCCCTTAGCGCGGTCGAAGGCCGCCTACACAGAAAAAAGTTCTGCGCAAAACTACTTCTCACGCTCTTTTCCGGCAACACAGAAAGGACAATTCTACTTCGAAAGGGTTATAATCCTTAAGTGCGGCCGAAGGCCGCCTACACAGAAAGAAGTTCAGGGCAAAAATACTCCCACCGCTCTTCACCGGCAACGCGGAAAGGAGAATTCTACTTAGTAGCGGTTATAATCCATAAGCGCAGTCGCAGGCCGCCTACGCAGAAAGAAGTTCCGCGCAAAAATATTTCCTCCGCTCTTTTCCGGCAACACAGAAAGGAGAATTCTACTTAGTAAGGGTTATAATCTCTAACCGCGACCGAAGGCCGCCAACGCAAAAGAAATTCTGCGCAAAAATACTTTCGCCGCTCTTTTTCGGCAACACAGAAAAGAGAATATATCCCTAAGCGCGGTCGCAGAAAGAATCTATGCGCAAAGATACTTCCTCCGCTCTTTTCCGGAAACACAGAAAGGATTATAATCCATAGGCGCGGCCGAAGGCCACTTACGCAGAAGAAAGTTCTGAGCAAAAATACTTCCGCCGCTCTTTTGTGGTAACACAGAAAGGGGAATTCTACTCAGTAAGGGTTATAATTCTAAATCGCGGTCGAAGGCCGCCTACGCAGAAAAAAGTTCTGCGCAAAAATACTTCCGCCCCTCTCTTCCGGCAACAGAGAAAGAAGAATTATACTTAGTGAGGGTACATAACGGAGGATGGTTTCGTGCGCAGAAGTGGCAAACTTGTGACTTCCATTCACCTGGGAGTGGCCAGAAGCGATTCTTGTGCGTACGGTTCAAATCACAGCCCACAACGTCCGGATATTTATATCCATGTATCCTCTGGGTACCAGCCAAACAGCCGTTTGCGCTGGGTTTGGGTTCCGCCATGTTAAAACCCCGCCCAATGAAAAAGAACAAACAGCCTCGGATGAGACCCACCTTTCTTGATAACGACCACGGCAAACGTATAAAGGACTATGGTTTGAGTGTATGCACCTGGAATATCCGGACCCTTAATGGGGAAGGTGCTTCTACCAGGCTGGTTGATGTCCTCGGGAAGACAAAGGCTGACATCACCGCCATCCAAGAAATGCGATGGACGGGGCAAGGAAAAGTAAGTGTGAAGCCTTGCGACGTCTACTACAGTTGCCACGTAAATTCGGTGTTGGATTCGTGGTAGGAGAGAGACTCCGTCGCCGAGTATTAGCGTTCACCCCGGTGGACGAACGTCTAGCCACAATCCGCATCAAAGCGAGATTCTTCAACATCTCGCTCATCTGCGCCCATGCCCCGATGGACGAGAACGATGAGGCGTGCAGGGATCTCTTCTATGAGCGATTAGAGCGTACATATGAGGGCTGCCCGCGACACGATGTTAAAATCGTGGTCGGCGATTTTAATGCCAAGGAAGGGATCTTTGGCGCCACTGTCGGAAAATTCAGCCTCCACGACGAAACCGAACATGGA
>NW_023458568.1:17794352-17797479 GCF_013731165.1 Rhagoletis pomonella | reverse complement strand
ACCTCTCCGAGCCGTTTGATACCAAACGAGGTTTCAGACAAGGTGACGCCCTTTCGTGTGATTTCTTTAATCTGATGTTGGAGAAGATAATAAGAGAACTGAACCGCTCGGTAAAAACAACGAATACTCCTTCAAAACTTCGAAGGCGGTATAACGGAATGAATGGACTACAACCTAGATTACTTTGCCATAGGCATGGGCGCTTTGTGGTTAGCGTCCTTTACATACTGGTTTCGATTGTAATCGGAAAGTATGATGTGACCGAATACTCTTCGGGCGTTCATTGCAATACGTCTTCGTTTGTAGATTGTAATGTGCATTGTAAGTAGACTGCCTATAATAATCATTACAATTTTAAGTTGGGTCAGCGGTGTTTTAATCATTTATTTGTATGAATTACGCAATGCATATTGTGGACGGACCCCATTTAGCAGTGCCCCGCTGGGTAAGTTCTCTGTTTGGTGTTGTGCTCAATTCTCTCATTGAGCCATTAAACAAATTTGTAGGTTTGTATAGTAACTTCTCCATTGCAGCGAGAGCGTAAAAGCAAAATAAAGTGTAAAATTGAAAGAGAAGAAAACTAGCAGAAAAAGTTATTGAACACAAAACATTCTACTGTAAACATTTTACTATTTATTAATCAGTTTCAAACTCTTTGCTTTACACACAAGCACTTACACAGTCCAGTACATCATTAATATTTTGATTTCCACTCATTTTACTTTTGTTTATGCTTAACCAATTCAACAAATCGCGGACAGTTATGCTTCTTCTTGTTCTGCTAGCTAATTTCTGCTAGTAAAAATTTCACTAGCAAGAATTTGCAGCTCTACCGTGTTATTACGCTCTCGATTCAGTGCTCTCTTGCAATTTTTTTGGGTTTTCATACACTTTTCCAGTAAAAATTTGCAGGTTCCAGTATAAATTAGTACTGACTATTGGTTACTATACAAACCTTGTTATACCGAAATGAGTCGCAACAATAAAGGTGCCCACACTCACCGACGTGCAACATAAAAAAATGACTGTTGATAGAGAGAGAGAAAAGCACGCGTAACCGTCGCACGTACACGGTGGTGAGTTTTCATTTACATGGCACTCTAATAAGTTTGATCGTGTCAGCTGACACGTTAACGTACGTGAGTGTGGCTGACACAATCAAACATATGAGAGCGCCATGTAAATGAAAACTCACCACAGTGTACGTGCGACGGTTACGCGTGCTTCTCTCTCTCTATCAACAGTAAATTTTATATGTTGCTATGTCAAAGAGACACGGCATACGTGCACGTCGGTGAGTGTGGGCACCTTAAGAAGCAACAATAGTTCAGTCGAATGATTTTAGTCTTTTCTTTTATAGCAACAAAACATGTAGAAACGACGAGAAAGCGACTGCATACGAAGGCACTCTCATTTTTAGCTCACGCTTGTTTATGGTGGCGCCCGTATGTGGCACAAAGCAGAACCTCTCACTCGAACAAATTAGTAAAATCCAGCTTGTAGAATATACTCAATAGAGACAAAATTTGCCGGCACAAATAAAAGTATATTTTGAGTATGTTCTTGTTTTGGTGGAAATTACTCTTAGTCATTTTTGGAATTAGTGTAAGTACTCATTTGCACTAATTGTTATGGATCATGAATAAGTACACTAATTCTTGTTTTAGTTCAATATCAATCATTATGCCATGTGTTTGTGGCCACAAAGTCAATCGTCAACAGTCCAAAGTGCAATGTGCAAAGTGCATCGAGCTCTTTCACATTGAGTGTGTCAACATTTTACCGACTGATGCTTGGTTTTTGCTAAATTAAAACAAGCCTTTCTTTTTTAATTCGTGTTTGGCCGCTCGGCGTGATTTTCTTCGCTCGCCTCCTCTTATAGTTCCGGATAATACTGCTGCTTCTAATTGTGCTAACGAATTGGGAAAATAATTGTTCTTCTTAATCAATGCGGCGCGCATCTACCTGCTACTCTTATGCCAACGGCGCTGAAATCTATCTCTTCGACTCAATTTGACGAGGATATTTTGCATAAGGAGGGTGATTTTGACACCAAACTGTGTAGTATTTATGTGTTAAACGAAATTGCCGCTCTTCGAGCTGAAAATGCCCGTGTCGTTGCTATTGCGAAATCCATACATGCTGATAATATTCAACTGAGGAAAACGACTGAATCTCTGCATGCTGAATTTCGAGTGTTACTCAGCAGTATGCATTACGAAGAGTTGGCCTCTGCAGTGGCCGCACTTTCTGCTGAGATAAAATCTGTTCGTGGAAATATGTGTAACGCATGTAACTATATCATGCGATAAGCCTAAAGCTATCGTTCAAACCCAGCTGTTAAGTGTGGATCTGTCATCTTCTCTTCGCATAACTAATTCAGTTAATTCTGCTGTTAATATCACCGCTGCGCTACCAGCGGCTCATAACTTTGTTAACTCAACGTTAACGCCTACGTCTGCTACCGGCAATTGTGCTGATGTTCTGCATTAGACGTCATCGGATGCAGCGTCCACTGCTGCTGCTGCGTCGGAGACTATCTCTCCGTTTGTTTTACATAGCATTCGTATTAGCTCCGAGTTACCTGGTCGTTCATCTGTTGGCGGTGTAAATGCTGTGTGCTCTTCTAACGACAAGTGGGGTGTATCACACAACAACTTGCCATTGTCGACTGTTACTTCGCACCAATTGAACTCTTCGCCGGGTTCCGTTGATTCTGCTTGGATTGCATCTGAGAGTAAAAAGAGAACCCGAAAGCGAAAGCAAACGCGTGTAGTGGGTTCAGGTGAGAGCAATGAGCCGCACGCTATAAGCAGTGTTGCCAGAACTTTTTGGGCCGACCGGCTAGATTGGCAAAAAAAAGCGGCTAAAATGTTTTAGTGAAATTTCACATAGACTCTGGCAAAAAACGGCTAAAATGTTTTAGTGAAAATTCACATGCTTTATTTAAATAAATCGCAAGAAACGAAAGACTAGTTAACACCATTAATTTATATCGAGTGTATATTCCTCATCATCAAATGAATCACTATTGTATATATCACCTGAATTCATTAATTTTAAGAGATCGTCATCTACATTAAAATTATGGCAGCATTTTTCTTCACGTTTTAAACCGTATCTTATA
>NW_023458568.1:17786751-17794252 GCF_013731165.1 Rhagoletis pomonella | reverse complement strand
AAAAACGGCTAACTTTTTTTTAAAACCGGCTAACAAATCGGCTGCCGGCTAGATCGAATTTTCTCCGGCTAGTTGCTATCAAAACCGGCTAAATCTAGCCGGAAAACGGCTAAAATGGCAACGCTGGCTATAAGTGGAAACATTTGTCTTCCTTCTCACCGACGGTTTCGGCTGATAATATTATTGGATATGTGGAGAAATACGCAGACATACACAAGACGCACATCTTATGCCATAAACTCATTAAAAAAGAGATGAATGCTGATTATCTTAGGTATATAAACTTTAAGCTGATGCCACATAAAACTTTTGCTTCGCATTGCGTGAGAGATTCGCTTTGACAGATAATATGAATTGTATTAAAATGCACACAGCACGCCACATAGATCGCTGAAGCTGCAGAGTGAAGCGAAAAGATGGCCAACTCCCATCTTTTTGCGCGATTTGACAATAAGCTGGTTTAATATTTATTTAGTTTCAACCAAATTCGAGTTTTCATGTAGACACATAAAACTTAATTACATTGCTTCTTTCGCAAGGAGGAAAATCAACCGCCACAGAATTAGCCGTTCATTCCTGGCCTAATAAGCTCATCAAAATTTATTATGAAAACGCTTCGTGACTAAGAAGTAAGTCCGAATATGTGCGAATGCTGAGCTCATATCTTGAATACGATGTTTTTGTTGTAACTGAGACTTGGCTCAACTCTAATTTCTATGATGCTGAGTTCTTCGATCCGGGACGTCCCGTATTTTTCATTAAATTTGGAATGTTCCGCCGGTACAAGATTTTTCCCGTATGTTCGGAAATTTCATTATTCGTTTTAACCTGTATACTTCTACTCAGCATGGTCTTGCTTTAACGCGGCATTATTGCAAGCAACTCTGTAAGAGAAATATAGCTAAAAATTACCGTTGAATTTTTAGAATTCTTGTGAAGTTCTGAATTTATTTTCATATAACGCATTAACAAAACGGAAATTTTAAAAAATGAACGGTAATTTTTGCCGACTTTAAACTTGCACTTTAATAATAATAATAGATTAGCTCTAACGCGTATGTTAGTGCTTGGCCGAGCTTTTCCTCCGATTTGTGGCGTGCGCCTTGATGTTGTCACACAAAGGGGAGGGACCTACAGTTTTACGCCGACTCCGAACGGCGATTGTATTTTTATGAGAAGTTGTTTTTCATGGCAGAAATACACTCGGAGGTTTGCCATTGCCTGCCGAGGGGCGACCGCTGTTAAGAAAAAACCCTATTTTCTACATTTTTTTACGATGAGCATGGGCATGAACCCAGGCCCTGCGGAGTGGAAGCGCGCACTGCTTACCACTACACCACAGCAGTTTATTATACTAAAATGGAATGCGCTATAAAGCTACTCGAAATCTTTCTAGGAAATCTAATTAAAAATATCGAAATTTTGATGAACATTTTTTTAAGTTTATTTAGTTTTTGTGAACTTTGTGCAGGCTTTGAAACTTTTGTTTATGAGGTATGTTATAAAGATCGACCCATTTTTTAAACGAAAATTATTAACAATAAATAAAAAAGAGTTGCCAACAGCATCATTTTGAATTTTGCTGCTATTATTTTGACCGCATATACATATTTTTGTGTAATTTAAAACGCGTTGTCTGAACATTACTTCGTTGAAATGGATCACCTTTGTTAATTTATGGGCTCTTAAAGCAAATCCTTTATTTCTCATTTGTCCCGTTAAATTTTTGTAAATCCCATATTTTGGGTCAAATTATGCCTTTGTCCCTTATGGCTGGAAATAACTCTGGCAACTATAGTGCTGATAGCAGTTCGCAGTAATCGTCAGGCTTCACTTATTCTGTTGCAGGAGAATGACATCCTTCTTGACCAATTATTTGTGCGAATTCGAGGTGCGCTCTGTTTTCTTTATATTTGCTTTTCTTATATTCCACCTTTAAGTAATGAAAGTATCTATAAGTCGCAGGTTAATAATATGTTAGCCCTTCAGAATGTTATTGGTGACAATCAATTGTGTGTTTTGGGGGACTTTAATTTAAGCAACTTAAGTTGGCAGTGTCTAGATAATAACGTATTTTTAACTCCGTGGAATATCAACACTCGTACAGAATTTTATTTTATTGATAATTTATTGGGCATGGGTTTAACTCAGATTAATGGTATAACTAATGGAAAGAGTCGCTTTCTAGATGTGATATTTATCAGCGACAACACGCGTTTTATTGTACCGCAACCTGCCCCTTCAATATCGCCGGCGAATTTTCACCATATTCCCTTAGTGGTAGACTTGGTATTTGTTGAATTTTTTGAAGTATGTCCTGAGATTGCTAAATCTTCCTTCAATTTTGCTGGATGTGATTTTCAGATATTAGATGTCGCTTTACGAGAAATTGACTGGAATATATCTTTCGGTAATTATGAAGTTGCTGAGTGCTTTACGATGTTTAAAACTTTAGTGCTGGATCTGTATTCCTGACAACGTCCAGTTTTCAAGAGCAGGAAATAAAAGAATCCTTGGTTCACGAAAGATCTCAAACATCTGAAAAATTTGAAAAACAAGTTCTTTAAGAAGTTTAAGTCAATTGAGGAAAATCGCTTTTATGACTTATAAATCTCCCACAGGAAGATTTCGAGACTTAAATAAATCGTTATTTATTAAATGCATTCACAATTTTGAAGGCCTCTGGTATTCCAAATTCGGTTTTCTATAAGGACGTCACTGCTTCCTCCTTTAGTGATGCAGCAAACTTATTTGCTGATTTCTTCTCATCAAACTTCGTGTCTGATGTTGATCTTCTTGTAGAAGGTTTGGAAGCCGTTCGAAACCTAGCAAGGAAATTGTTTACTTCTATTGACTTAGGCTCACTTGTTCTGTTAGATGACGACGTCATTGAGGGCTTGGTGAAAATTAAAAACTCTTTTCAAACTGATTTCGGTGGTCTATCTGTAGCCGTGCTAAAAAATTGCTCCTCTCTAATGCAACCTTGAAAGCTAATCTTTAATAAATCCCTGGCTGAAGGAATATTTATTGGCGATTGGAAGCTGACATCAGTCACCACAATCTACAAATGCGGGAATAAGAGTGATATTGCAAACTATATACCAATATCTAAATTATCGCAGTCTCTAAACTCTTTGAATGTGTTATCAAAGACAAGATTTATTTTAGCGTAAAATATCTGATTAGTCCTAGTCAGCATGGATTTGTTGCTGCTAGATCAACGTTATCAAATCTGTCAGTTTTTTCTGAAGATTGTCATGCAAGCTTTCGGAACAGATTCCAAATCGATTCGATCTACACTAGTAACTAAATTGGCATGCATAGAGTTTCATTCGACCTTCCTAGAATGGGTGTATTCCTATTTGATTAAGAGGAGCAGCTCAGCTATCATCGGCGGGGTGTCTTCGAAACAATTTGTTGTCAACTCTGGTGTTCCTCAGGGCAGTATACTGAGGCCCTTATTATTCGTTGTATTTATTAATGCCATGTGTTCTCGCTTCTCCTCTTCTTAATTTCTTCTCTACGCGGATGATCTAAAAATGTATGCCAAAATAAGAGATTCTAGTGACGCAGCCGTCCTACAGTCTGAACTTAATAAGTTATTTTCTTGGTGTCTTATAATCGTCTACCTCTTAATTTAAAAAAATGTCATGAAGTCACCTTTTCTAAGATTCTAAAACCTATCAATACATCTTATCTTATAAACAACACATATCTTGATTCGCTTGATGAGATCAAAGACTTAGGAGTTTTCTTTGATTGTAGGTTAAATTTTAACGCGTATTTAAACTATGCTGTTTCTAATTCACTTGCTATGCTCGCTTTTGTAAGGCGTCACTCTTCGCATTTCGCTGACCCTTATACGGCGTTTGTCCGATCCAAATTAGATTACGCTTCTTTTATTTGGAGGCCTCATCATGCAGTACATATAAAGCGGGTGGAGAGGGTTCATAAAATCTTAAACGTTTCGCACTGCATTCACTAAATTTTTCAGACTCGTCTCCACCGTACGAATCTCTCTGTCTACTGATTGGTATTTCTCCATTAAATGACAAAGGTACTCTTCAGGCGGTTTCATTTATCTTTAATCTTGTCAACCGCAAAGTCTCTTCTAGAAAGAATACACTTCAATATTCCCTGCAGAATTTTTCTTCGAACCAAGGTTAGTGCTAATGCGCCATTTACTATTTAGAACGTTGTCTGAGTTGAATTATCTCTCCAACTTTATAGATTTGGACCTCTCTGGTACAAACCATTTATTTCGAACGCAACTAAAAAGCTATTTTCTATGTAATAACTCAAAATAAAACATCACACAGGTTTTAACATTATTGCCTTGTATTATTAATTATTTACTTTAGTTAAAATTTGTGAACTTCAATTAGCAAACGCGGGATCCCACGCCATTTTTGCGGGATCAGAAATGAGGGATTACACATGCGGGATCCGCGGGATTTGCGGGATTTGCGGGATAACAGAAAAAAATTAAAAAGACGAATGCGAGTTGTAAACATTCTCTCTAAAATATTCGCAGTGCATGACTGTATTAAATATACATCACTTTATAACCCAGTAATAACTTCAGGAGTTAAAAGCCCTTCCGAAAGGTCTTCCTGAGAGTTAAGAGGCCTTACACTCTACATTCATTTCTCCTTTCTTTTTTGTATGGACTGTCATCAATTGAAGGCCTTCTTCTTTCGCTACTCATAGAAGCAGGCTTTTATAGGACGTACTTCAGAAGGCCTTTCGGAGGAGTTCATTGAGTTTCGCAATGTGTTTTGAGGTTAGAAGCAAATCTTGACGTGATGGAGCAAAACCGACTTAGATTCGTGTTCAACGAATCCAAAAACATGTAAAACACCTGATCTGGTTTTATTAACCTTTCACTGGTTTTTTTTTGTGGTTCTGCGTAATTGATTAAAACTTGAAAATGTTCGCTTTGATAACTAGCTTAAACTTTGTACACTTACCGATTTATGAACACATTATACAAGTGTAGAACAGTCCGTTTCCATCGATAAATAAGTGTACCAGCGGAAAAATTTATTTTTTTCTTGAGCTTCCTTTCAGATGGTAAATTTCGAACCCTCATAACCGGGAATGGATTTTTAGGACCTAAAAACCTATAAAAAAGGCAAAATAAAATAACGAAATAGGCAGGAAAAGGCACTAGAAATAGCGAAAAGGGCAAAAAGAAGGCACTAAAAAAAGACAAAAACTGAAAAATATCACTGGTTTACAGGAAAAATGTTCAACGGACGCCACTACATATCCAATTCCTATATAGTCTCTCGCGGATTCCGAAAATCAAGTTGATTTTTAACCGACTTCCAAAAAAGGAGGAGGTTTTCAGTTCGTCGGAATCTTTTTTTTTTATGTATGTTACCGCATAACTTTGGACCACGTTAACCGATTTCGATAATTCTTTTTGCATCGGAAAGGTGGTGTCTCAGAGGTGGTCCCATACTAATCTGGTTGAGATCCGAACAGTGGATCATGAGATATATATATATATATTTTTTTTTTATATGGGAGTTGAAGTCGTTTTTTTTTTGCTAAAAATTACTTGTTTATTCTACGAATAAGTTTTCGAGATATTTTTAGGTGTACATGGCGTATGATGCGTATTTTCATATGACCACTTATTACTTCTTTATTTATCCATCGCTTTTCTTCATTATCAACTTGAACAGAACAGGCTTTAACACAGCCTTGAATGTACTAAACGTGCGCTCGACGTGAGTTGATACAAGTGGCGCTCAATTTAAACATGGAACGTTTGAAATTTTTATATTATCAGGTATAAGGGCTTTTTCCTCGCTATAATCACTAAAGGTACAATAGGCAAAAAAAGGTAAATATCTTCAAAAAGGCAAAAAAGGCAACTTCAAATGTGTATATATGGAATCAGGGAAAGCTAAATCGTGGACTTTCTTAATCGAATATACTCTATCTCTTAGCAGAAAAAAGGCTATTTCCATAAAATCCGTTCCCTGCTCATAACTCTAGTTATATTAGAGGCACACATTCAGCTCTGGTGTAATTTTCAAGAGTATGTTATATAGAATATATTACTTTAACGCTATTTTCAAATATAAAACGGTAAAAAAGTAACGCAGAAAAACAGGATATTTTAGCTAGTTTTGGGATGACAGCAAGCGGGAATTGTTTCAGATCGGATAAAACACTATAGTAACTCTTCTTATGATATATTTTCTTATGGAAAATACCCAACAGATATGGCGATTTTGACCATATACCTACGAAACTAATCGCCAAAATCAAAAGTTCCTGATTGTGCAATAAAATAAGGTCGAATTTAAAAGATTAAACTGTAAAGACTTTATCATTCCTTCGGAAATGTTATCAAAATGGTCAACCTAATTAAAAGTAAATACGTAGATTTTCTAAAACAAAACACATATCAATTTTGAATATAACTGTTTACAGGAAATAATAAGATTTTTTTCAGTCCCGCAAATCCCGCGGATTAGCGGGATTGGATTCCCTTGTTGTAACATTAAATTGGCTATAGGCGTTGACAAGAAAATAATGTAGGCAAATCCAGCTTCTATGACAGTGTTTTGATAAAAATTCCTTTCATCATTAATCTTGCACATTCCAAATTCCTTCGGTTTGCAAAATTACATAAGGGATTTGGAATTTTGTCGCATTTTCGTTTGGAAATATGTCACTTCTTATATAGTAACCTAACCCCAAGTAAAACAAGTAAAAGAGTCTAAGTTCGGGCAGAGCCGAACATTAAATACCCGGCGCATGTATTAAATATATGTTTTTTCACCTTTCCGAAACCTACCGCTAGATGGTAAGCTGGGGCGTAACAATTTGGAGTAAATTAGAGTCCTTAAATTTCGAAATTTTGAAGTTTCAAGCAGTTGAAGTTGAAATTTACCGTTATATGAAAAGCGGCCTCAATTTTAGTCCGATTTCAATAATTTTCAACGTTTTGCTTTTATGTGGCAAGCACAATAACCATACCGAGTTTGGTACAAATTGGTGGAACGGTTATCGATATACATAAGTGTGCGCTGCCACGCCCATTTACCAAAATTTTACCATAAACGTATTTCTTGGTAAAGAATTGTTGCAAGCATCAATTTTGAATAAATTACCTTTAATATTTACTGATATATCGAAGATTTTGTATTTCTCTAAATTACCGTTATATGGGATGTGGGCGTGGTTATTGTCCGATTTTTGAAATTTTCGGCCATTTAGTATGCTGTATTAAACTATAACTGTACAACACAGTTGTTAAGTAGAAATTGGTGCAGCGGTTACCACGATATACACATGTAACCATAAGTGGGCGTGGCTACGCCCATTTTCCAAAAATTTATAATACTCTTATTTTTCGTCTAAAAATTGTTGTAAATATTAATTTTGAGTGGAAATTACCGTTATATGGGAAGTGGGCGTGGTTACAGTCCGATTTCGCCCATTTTCAATACCAACCTACCTTGGATTAACGGAAACCTAC
>NW_023458568.1:17783864-17786651 GCF_013731165.1 Rhagoletis pomonella | reverse complement strand
CTGTTCATATTTCAACAAAATTTGCAAGATGTAGTCGAAAAAATTAGAGTTTCTGCTGAAAAATCACCCAAAACACACTGCACATATTCGCAAAGACTGGATACAAAAGCAAAAATTTGCTAATTTCAAATGACTTCCACAACCCGCGGACATGAATCTCATTGAGAATTTGCGAAAACAACTAAAAGCACAGCTTACTAAGTATCCAAGTCCGTAAAATCGAGTACATGAGCTGTGAAAGCAAACTAAGGATATACCTCCAGAATTTTTACAGAGATACAAATAAGGTATGCCAAATCGTATCCAGGAACTGAAACAAGCAAAAGAGTACTGAACATTGTGTTAGTAGTTCTTTTTTTTCGTGAAAATTTTTTTTTTTCTTAAAAATGTATGAGTGCAAAACTGTAACATCTGCCTTAATTTACATTTTTTTCTGCTGTTTTTTTTTAATGTTGTTGTATTGACTTCAAATCGTTATGAGAGAGGGAGTAGAGATGAACCAACAAGAATATACAACAAAAGTATGAAAGTCGTTAGAACTTGGAAAGATAGCGATGGCTGAAGTAAAAAGTGTTACACCATGTTACAGTTTTGCCCGTCACTGTACATATATTGCTTGGTAGCGGCAGAGCTGAAATGCGCAATGAGTTCGTTCATACATACATATATATGTATACATACATATGTTCATTCAAACATACATATATACTAGGGCGGGTCAATTTGTATGGATCGATTTTTTTCGACATTGTTCCTAGCATATTCGGATTCTTCATAAAATTCTAAGAAAAAAATTCCTCAAGACCATAGCTCTAAAGTCAATTTCGAGCCTGCGCATTTTTAAAAGAAGATATCTTATATATAAAATTGGATTGCTGTCCGTTAGCCTCGCTAAGACTTGAAAACAGCTTGACCGATTTGAATATTTTTATTTTTTTGGTTTGTTTTTTATAATATCCGGATTGTTAAAACCAGAAAAAATCGAGAGTTGCCACCTGTTTAAAAATCCCAATATAAATAAATTAATTACATAAATGAGATATTGCAATATGGGTGTCAAAAGAAAGAGGTTATGAAGGCTTACAGGCAAAAGTATTTTTGGGGTTGCCACCTGCTTCAAAATTTAGTTAAATAAAATTGATAAGATAAATTAAATATTGCAATATGGGTATCAAATTAAAAGGGTTTAAGAAGGCTTACTACTGAAAATATTTTTGAGTCGAGTTGCCACCAATTTCGAAAATTTAATTCAATTAAGTTAATAAGATAAAGTATGTATTATAATATAGGTGTCGAGCGAAAAGTATTTGAAAAATTATTGATTAAGGAATATTCTCTATAGGCCTGCCACCTACCTGAGCGGTAAAAACTAAAAGCCATACTCGCAAATATTGTTCAAAACTTTTGAGGCTCGCATCAATGTGGAATACTGTAATCCGTCAAGATAGTGTTTATTGATGGCAAACAAAGTACTATCATGTTTGGCAATGATATCACCCCATCGAACAATGCACTCAGCCTCGATATAAAAAGAGAGCAAAAGCCGAAGTATTAGCCGAAGCAGTTCATACAAATGTTCCACAATTGAACTAACAAAAAAATATGGCCTACGACTCTTTTATAGAAGCTGTGGACACTAGAGTAAAATTTAAACAAAAAAACAAAACCGACTTCAATTCTCATATACAAATTTAAAAGTACCGTTATTTTCTTCATGGCCCAATTATCGGATCTACACTCAATTAGTAGGAGACTACCTCTGAGGAACCACCTTTCCTTTCAAAATGAATTATATAAAACGGATAACGTAGTCCAAAGTTACGCGGTAACATACATAAAAACATATTCCGACGAATTGATAAAATATGCAGATTAATAAAGTGTTACGGATATATTTTTATACCCGAGCGCACTTGTGCACAAGGGTATTATAACTTTGTTCACATAACGGTTGTTTGTAACAGGCAAACCGAATCGAGATAGATATAGACAAATGTGTACATAAATGATCAGAATGAAAAGAGAAATCGATTAAGCGGTGACTGTCTGTCCGTCCGTCCGTCCGTCCGTCTGTGCACACGATAACTCGAGTAAAAATTTAGATATCTTAACGAAACTTGGTACGTGGACTTCTTTTGGGCATAGGACGGATGGTATTGAAAATGGGCGACATCGAATCGGACAATAACCACGCCTACCTCCCATATAACGGTAATTTTCAGAAATACGAAAAGTGCGATATTTTAGTAACTACTGAAGATAATTCACTCAAAATTGATATTTACAATGAGTTTTAGACGAAAAATAAGAATATTAAAAAATTTTGGCAAATGGGCGTAGCCACGCCTACTTATGGTTACATGTGTATATCTTGGTAACCGCTGCACCAATTTCTTCCGAACTTGGCACAGTTGTTGGTCCTGCTACAACATACCAAATGGCCATCCCATATAACGGTAATTTAGAAAAATACGAAACCCTCGATAAATCAGTAAATATTAAAGCTACTTTATTCAAAATTGATGGTTGCAACAATTTTTTACCAAGAAATACGCTTATGATACAATTTTGGAAAATGGGCGTGGCACCGCCCACTTATGATCACATATATGTATCTCGCTAACCGTTCTAGCAATTTGAACCAAACTCGGTATGGTTATTTTGCTTGCCACATAAAAGCAATGCGTTGAAAATTATTGAAATCGGACTAAAATTACGACCGCTTTTCATATAACGGTATATTTCAGAAATGCTTGAAACTGCAATATTTCGAAATTTATGGACGCT
>NW_023458568.1:17779912-17783764 GCF_013731165.1 Rhagoletis pomonella | reverse complement strand
GCTTGTTTCAGTTCCTGGATACGATTTGGCATACCTTATTTGTATCTCTGTAAAAATTCTGGAGGTATATCCTTAGTTTGCTTTCACAGCTCATGTACTCGATTTTACGGACTTGGATACTTAGTAAGCTGTGCTTTTAGTTGTTTTCGCAAATTCTCAATGAGATTCATGTCCGCGGGTTGTGGAAGTCATTTGAAATTAGCAAATTTTTGCTTTTGTATCCAGTCTTTGCGAATATGTGCAGTGTGTTTTGGGTGATTTTTCAGCAGAAACTCTAATTTTTTCGACTACATCTTGCAAATTTTGTTGAAATATGAACAGATACTGTTCCTCACGCATAATGTGTACTAACAGACAAAGAAAATGTTTGGAATACAACCACAAACTATTATTGACCGACCACTGTTATTCACAGTTTGCCTTATATGCTGCGCATGGGCTTAATTTGGGTCTTTGACCCAATACCATGCCCGGCCATCTGATTGAAAGCGATTAATTTAGTCGTTTTAGTTATTGTCGGACCAAATAACCTTCAATTGAAACTTAAAAATATGTTTTTTATTGCATTCTGAACGGCCTAACATATCCCAATAGGCAACGGTACGGATTTCGTGCGATTCTGCAAAATGCTGCCGCACTCGCACATGTATTTTGATCAAATTTCCTTTTTTCTTCTTTTATGATCCCTTGCGCTCAATTCGGCAATTCTTCGCCTCACTGTCTATTGATTTGCGTTAAAGTTTAATACCTTAAGCGCTTCTGTAATAGTGGCTGCATCGCTACTTGCTGCTAAGTTCACAAGATATCGTACCGTAATATTTTTTGACAGACTTCCTTTGTTCTTGGGAACATATTTTTGGGTCTATATTTTTTCTCAGTCTTAACATTTTCAAGTAGCAAATTCCAAAATTTTTTGCCACTTTTCGTGCGGTCCCGCCTTTCCGCAGTAAATCTATTATTTACATTTATGGTTCCTGATTAACTATATTATTTACTGGTGATCATTTCTTCAATAAATTACAATACAGAAAAAAGTCATCTGACTTCCAACTAAGTAAGAGATAACTGTCAAATGCAAAACTGAGAGTGAGTGCAAAACTGTAACATCTGCCTCAATTTACATTTTTGTATGCTGTTTTTTTATTGTTGTTGTATTGACTTCAAATCGTTATGAGAGAGGGAGCAGGGATGTACCAACCAGCGTTGCCACTTGAAAATATTTTTAGGTACCAAAACGCCTACCAAATAAGTTTCCAAACTACCAAATTTTTTTCATCATTAAAACGAGATTTCTCGAGTTTGAGGGGTTTTTAGCTACACAAATTAGCAGTGGAAATTAAAACTACACATAATATTGTTTACGGTATTGGTTAATTATCTAATATCTTTGAGATTGATTCAATTCATATCAAACATTTTTTTTGTGTGTGAAAAAACAAAAGCAGACATTTTATGCACTTCAATAAAAAAAAAATCCAAATTTGATTCAATTTGCATGCACTCACCCTTTTTTACCAATACACTCACACTTTGCAAATTGCCTATCACCAATTTTTCTTTCAAGACGATAGGTAATTTCTCGTTAATTTCAACAGCTAATCAATCATAGCTTTGGGAAGTGAGTTTTTGTTTGCAGAAAATTGTCTGCTTAGCAAAATATAGAAAAAAATAAAGAAATCTTTTACGAGTAATCAAAGTGAAAGCAGTGTTTTGAACGTGTAAACTCAAATTAAGCGAACAAATTTTAGTGTTCAATTTGGTTGTATTTTCAAAACATTTTTGCCTACCAAAAGCTTCATCAAACCAACCAAGTTATCAACGGAGAATGAAGCTACAAATTTTGGTCCAATTGGACCAAAACGGCAACGCTGGTACCAACAAGAATATACAACAAAAGGATGAAAGTCTTTAGAACTTGGAAATATAGCGATGGCTGAATTAAAAAGTGTTACACCATGTTACAGTTTTGCTCGTCACTGTATAAAAGATGCAAGCGTTGTTCGCGTAACTACATCCATTCGTACATATGTACATATGTCTGTTTGGATATATTTATGATGAAGCAAACGGGCTTCGTTGATGTACTGATGGGCATATGTATGTACTTATGGACAGCAATGTTTTCATGTATGTACATACATATGGATGTTTGAATGGTTGCATATATGTATATTTGTATATATGTACATATGTTTGTGCCCCGTGGGGAAAAACTCTAGTTTTGAACTGGTGCGCTTCTATTACATTTAGAACCATTACTAGTTCGCGATAAATCTCTTTTGCATGCAAACAACTGGCGAATTTATCACAGTGTTGTCATAGGAATTGGAAATTGTCTCCCGCTGCATTACCTTTTCTATACTTCAGAACCAGTCCTAAATTTGACATATGGGATCTAGTTCGCTTTGCACCCCATTTTCTATAGTTTAGAAGCGGTCCTAAATTCGTCATTTTAGATATAGATTTCTAAATTTTTTTTTTAAATACCACATATCGCTGCTTTTGAACTGGTGGCGATCCAGTTACTATCGGACTGGTTCGTTTTTGGCCATAAAGATCTAGTACGGAACTACAAATTTGGTTCACCAGTTCGGGGTTTCCCTACAGGGTGTACATGTATATATGCACGCATGTAGTATAAACGAAAACAAATCTAATATGCTGCTCGTTTACATAAATACGAACTGTACTGATTGTCAAAAACTTTGTGTTTGTTGTACATTTGTTCATGATTGTCATTGTGCGTGTAATTTTCTACACCATTTCCAGTTGTAAATGCGAAAGCGTCAATTGTAAATGAGAATAGTCATTTTTAAATGAGAAAGCGTCAATTGAAAATGAGAATAGTCAATTGTAAATGAGAAAGCGTCAAATGAAAATGCGAAAGCGTCATTTGGAAATGAGAATAGTCAATTGTAGATGAGAAAGCGTCAATTGTAAATGAGATTAGTCAATTGTAAATGAGAAAGCGTCAAATGAAAATGCGAACGCGTCAGTTGTAATTGAGAATAGTCAATTGTAAATGAGAAAGCGTCAATTGTAAATGAGAAAGCGTCAATTGTAAATGAGTTTAGTCAATTATAAATCAGAAATCGTCAAATGAAAATGCGAAAGCGTCAGTTGTAATTGAGAATAAACAATTATAAATGAGAAAGCGTCAAATGAAAATGCGAAAGCGTCATTTGGAAATGAGAAATAAAACTACATAAATGAATTGCGTACTGCATATATAATAGATGATTTAAATTCGCTTATCACTGATAATACTTAATCAATTATGTCGCTTAAAACGCGTTTGAAAACGGAATTTTTAAGTTTTCAGAAGGTTATGATCTTCATCTTTGCTGTTTGTAAGCTACGTCATATTAGAGTATGTACATATATAAGAAGGCAGGAAAATAAAGCTGGCCAATATTCGGATGAAAACGATGTCGGTCGAATTCCGAAAAACCTTCACGAATTACTTATATACATATAATGTATATATAATATGTATGTAGTTCATTATGACCTTCTTGAATCTGTTTAAACCATTACGGTATGTCTCGGATCAATGTATGTAGCTCGATAGAGAACACTCTTCGGTTTTCTTTTCGCCGGGAAGTCTCTGTTGTTTTACACTGGCGGAAGAACTACTTTACGATTAAAAAGTATATAAATCAAGTATGTTAAAAATATGCATATATATAAATTACTTGAATATTTCATTAATAAAGTGCCGCGTTTAGCGCCATATTCCCCCATGCTAAACCCCATTGAAATAATCTGGGGAAAAATCAAAATGCATGTAAAGGGGCACATCTCGAACCCAGTCATAAATGGGCCAAACCTTGTTGAACAACGGCTGCAATA
>NW_023458568.1:17751658-17779812 GCF_013731165.1 Rhagoletis pomonella | reverse complement strand
AAGAATATTACAAATTTTTGGAAAATGGGCGTAGCCACGCCCACTTATGGTTACATGCGTATATCTTGGTAACCGCTGCACCAATTTATTCCAAACTAGGCACAGTGTTGGCCCTGGTACAGCATACTAAATGGCTGAAAATTTAAAAAATCGGACAATAACCACGCCCACATCCCATATAACGGTAATTTGCGGAAATACATAACCTTCGATAAATGAGTAAATATTAAAGCTTATTTATTCAAAATTGGTGCTTGCAACAATTCTTTACCAAGAAATACGTTTATGGTAAAATTTTGGAAAATGGGCGTGGCACCGCCCACTTGTGATATGTATCTCGCTAACCGTTCTAGCAATTTGTACCAAGCTCGGTATGGTTATTGTGCTTGCCACATAAAAGCAAACCGTTGAAAACTGTTGAAATCGGACTAAAATTGAGGCCGCTTTTCAAATAACGGTAAATTTCAAAAATGCTTGGAACTTCGATATTTCGAAATTTAAGGACGCTAATTTACTCAAAATTGATACACCCCGGCTTACCATCTAGCGGTAGCTTTCGGTAAGGTGAAAAACACATATTTAATACGTGCGCCGGGTATTAAATGTTCGGCTCCGCCCGAACTTAGACTTTCTTACTTGTTTAATTTTTATTACTCAAAAAGTAAAAAAATATGTTTTTTGTTATTTTAGTGAACTAAATATTATTTTTATTGTTATTTATATTCGCTCAATTTAATAAATAAAGAACTAAAAGACAATATTGCATGTTATACCTTAATTATTTATACATATTTCCGCCTATTATGTGTGTGGGTACCCGGGTACCCCGGTTGGACTATTCGTGTAATTTTTTTTTTAATTCAAAATTTTCTGGGCTGAAAAGAAATATAAAATATTTTAAATGCATTTCTCCACGTAAGATCAGTCAAATCTTGCGGATCCGGAAGGATTTTAAAAAATTGTTCCACGAAAAAAAGTTATTTGATACAATATGTGTCGATGGGTACCCGGTTACCCGGTCGGGCACACAAACATGAAACATCGAATCAAAAAAGTTACAAAACTGAAAAATAAATTATTAATTTTGATCAAGAAAAAAAATACCAGCTATGGTAAAAAATTACTAAAAACAGCAACACTGCACTGAACTATTATTTCATTGCTTAATTTTCTCATATAAAAGTCCTTGTTATTCTATTTTGAGACATTGATAAAATAGAAGCAAATCTGTATCAAACTACCTTTTCACTTCGTCATAATAGTTCTAGCGGACGTTTACAAAATACTAAACCAAATCGAGTTTAAAATCGCTAAACTAGGGATTCATTGCATTCATATCCGTAAACGTCATTAAATATAGCCAATCTAAACAAGTAAGAAAGTCTAAGTCCGGGCGGAGCCGAACATTAAATACCCGGCGCAAGTATTAAATATATGTTTTTCACCTTTCCGCAAGCTACCGCTACATGGTAAGCCGGGGTGTATCAATTTTGAGTAAGTTAGCGTCCTTAAATTTCGAAATATTGAAATTTCAAGCATTTCTGAAATTTATTGTTATATGAAAAGCGGCCGTAATTTTAGAAGAATTGTTGGAACCATCAATTTTGAATATATTAGCTTTAATATTTACTGATTTATGGAAATTTTGTATTTCTCGAAATTACCGTTATATGGGATGTGGGCGTGGTTATTGTCCGATTTTAAAAATTTTCGGCCATTTGGTATGCTGTACCAGGACCAACAATTGTGCCAAGTTTGGAAGAAATTGGTGTAGCGGTTACCAAGATATACACATGTAACCATAAGTGGGCGTGGCTACGCCCATTTTCAAAAAATTTATAATATTCATGTTTTCCGTCTGAAACTCATTGTAAATGTCAATTTTGAGTGAATTATCTTCAATAGTTACTAAAATATCGCAGTTTTCGTATATCTGGAAATTACCGTTATATGGGAGGTAGGCGTGGTTATTGCCCGATTTCGCCCATTTTCAATACCATCCGTCCTACGCCCAAAAGAAGTTCACGTACTAAGTTTCGTTAAGATATCTAAATTTTTACTCGAGTTATCGTGTGCACAGACGGACGGACGGACAGACAGTCACCGCTTAATCGATTTCTCTTTTCATTCTGATCATTGATGTATACACTTGCCTATATCTATCTCGATTCGTTTTGCCTGTTACAAACAACCGTTATGTGAACAAAGTTATAATACCCTTGTGCGCTCGGGTATAAAAACGAATGAATGTAACATGTAGTATCAACACTCCATCAATCTTCTTTAAAAATCCTCTGGTCATTAGCAACTTAAATTTAATTTTGATTTTTCGGTAAAGTAAATGGGCAGAATCTTGGTATTTAATTTTGTATTTCTTTGTAGTTTATGTTCATTCAATACACTTTTCCTACTTTAAGTAGTCTAAAAATGAAAATGTACTTAACAAAGTAAGCATCACTTAAGTTAGCGCATTAACTGCTCAGTCAGCGTCACTAACAGCTTTGCCCTCTAAAAATATCAGCTCTATTCCGGCTCGAATGATTAATGCCCACTTCTGTATTAATATACATACAAACCAGGGTTGTTGGGAATATTATTCATATATAAAAGTTTTCCGGATAATAAACAAACCGCTTATCCAAATTAAACAAGTTTGGTATCAAATGAAAGAGGACTTAAATAGCTTTAAAACTGAAATGTATAAACGAGGAAAGCCACATATTGAAAAATATTTCAGCAAAAAATGTTAATGAATTACCATAGAACAAACCTCGTGTCAGGTATATGCATTTCTTTAGTATTAAATTATAAAAAAAATATAAATAGAGGTCGTTCGTTATTTCTGTTTAAAAGCTATTTCAGTCATCTTTCATATGATACCAAATTTGTTTAATTTGGACAGGTCGTTTGTTTATTATCCGGAAAGGACTTTTATTTTGGAATAATATTCGCAACAACCCTGATACAAACCAATATTGATGTCAAGAAAATAAACACTTATGTAAACTTTTCACTTTATCAATTTTCATGTACTCGGCGATGCTTGTGGAATCGGTGAAACGCATGGTTCGCATGTAGGCCAAGACGTATGTGGCCCGCCACGAAGGAGCACTGCAAGAAAGATTCGCCATGTCACGCAGCACCAAAGATTTGTGGGCGAGGTTTAAAATTTTAATGGCAGCGGTAAGTGTTTACTTTTACGAAAAAATATAAAGAACGAACACGCACACAAACACGATACACGCGCTCAAACAACCCTGCCGTAAATCGCGCTAGTTCAGGACTAGCGCAGAACTAGCTCTTTAAGAGGCGGTACTGGTTCTCGATCTATCCCAACGCAATGCTTTCAACTGTCTCTTTTTACATGGTGATGTCCTACGAAGTGGAAATTGCCCCCATCTGCAGAACTTTCGAACTAGTTCTAAACTGGTTCCATTTTGGACAGTTCTGGACAGTAAGTTTTTCTATGAGAAAAAGTTTTAAAACTCGATTATTAGATTATTTTTCGATTCTAAACTGGTTCCATTTTAGACAGATCTGCGACAATAAGTTTTTTATTAAAAAAAATCTGATTATTCGGATGTTTTGATATTTTTTCGTTTTTTCTGTTCTTTTACAGATTGCATTCTATTAAATTTTTATTTATTTTTTTATTTTCTTTATATTATTTGATCACTTTTCTCTTCAATTTTTAAGCGGCACTCAACAATTTAAATTTCTTAAATCTGAAAATCACAATTGCCTCCTCCGCGATTTGAACTCGTTACCAACGATATTAGGAGTCGGAGGTCTTCCCGCTGAGCTATTGTAGTATTGTACGAGAAGTGAGAATTTGTGCATTTACTTCTCAACAGAGCGCAACTAACACACCGAGAGTTTCAACTGTCCCTCTCTGCAGCCGTTTTGCACTAGTTCAGAGATGGTTCTGAAATGTGTAGGGCGGAACTAGCGCTTTAAGAGAGTGTCTCTAAATTTTACTGCAGGGAACATATGCGGCACTTACGTTGAACAACAGTGTCTCATACACCTAGAAAAAAAATTTGTTATATTTACCAAGATTTGGTTATGTAACCAAATACCATGGTTGGACGGGGCGAAATAAATATTTAGTTGGAGAAATTCTGCCTTTTAGTTGGGACAAATGTATACTTGTTAATAATTGTAATAGCACTATCTTGATTGGAAAATATTGTTAGTTGAATAAAATCATTGTTGAGGGAAAATAAATGAGCCGTTTAATTTGAAAGTGGCATAAGTCACTTCATACCGCTAGTGCTTAAATGACCAGTTACTTGTATCGGAACACGTATGTTATTCGGTCAACTTCATCAACCAAAGGTACACGGTTTCGTCGTTTGTTTATGACGACAGAGCGATTTACAGATGCATTCGACGTCCCATTTAAGGGGCTGGATTCTGTAACTGTGAGTTTTCAAGTGTACACTGAAAATTGTGTGCCCTCTTCTTTTTGCAATTCAAGAAGTGTTAGAATGAGATTTAGCTATCAAAATTGTGTACACTTTCTCATTTTGCGATTCAGCAAGTATGCAAATGAGTTTTAACTGTCAAAATTGTGTGCACTTCTCTTTCGAAAAACTCACTGAATTTTATTCGATGAGTTTTTGGTTGAGTTTTGCACTCGGTGTACACTACATTTTCTCACAGTTGTAAAATCCAACCCCTGGAGGTACGAAGTGACTTACGCAACTTTCAAAATAAACGGCTCAAATAGTGCTTTAGTTGATACAATTTTTTAAACGTGAATCACAAGAACAATAAAATACAATATTGCGTCATCCTGGCGGCGATGACATTTCTCAAGTATAAGTAAACAATGCCGAATAGGGGGATAAATGAAACTGTGAAATAGTCAGTATTCTTTATATTAAATTTTACAATTGTTCAATTGTAAAATTATATGATTATAAAAGAATAAATAAAGCAAATGTTAAAAACTGGTGATGTTGGTTGTTATTATATCAAGATTATATTCATAAGGCGAACCTACGCCAAAAAACGTTTTGCTGATTGTATGAGGTATTGTATCTTCAGCATGAGAAACTCCATATAAGAAGGCTACCATGAGAATGTTGTAAAAGTAAAAAGTTCTCTAAGATGGAAGGGAAGTGGAACCCTTCAAAGGTTTGCTCTGCAATTCAGCTCGTTCCGGATGCTACTCACTGCATTGTGCTTGGCCAAATCCGAGTCTGGAAATAATCCGTTGGATACCAATCATGCTTCAAAAGTTGTCGGATATTTTCAGTTTTCAGTACCTAGGATTGTTTGTAATAAATTTAGCGGTGGTAAAAATCCCAAGCACAAAGTACAAAGTTGTGGAAAAATATTCTACAATTGTGTGATGTTACAGCTGAATATTTATGTGCTGCTTTCACAAAAAGTTGAATCGAAAAATATATGCCAAATAAAGATGCTGCTTCAGGGCTAATAAATCTAGTGACATTGAAAAAGTTTTTAAAATCCTCTACCCTTTGTGGAAAAAAGACAAAATTCTTTTTTGTCCTGTATTCGGCTATCGTAAATATGGTTGCCGTATGTATATTTAATAAAGAACAGGAACGGTATATGTGTATTAATTAATTAATTAATAAAATAAAACATTTATAGTCTAAGATCCGACAAGGGCACTGTTGAGCATTTACTTAAGTTTTAATTGCAGATATTTACATAAGGGTTAAATGTAGAGTCATCGCACTTTTTAGTTTTCTAATTTGTTATGCACCTTTTCTTGTAAATAATCTTTTTTAGTCATTCCTTATTACCGCGGTCACTAGGCATGGTTTTTCGTAATATTCGCCTCCGCCCGCTACCGCCTAATTGTTTAGTTAATTTACATATACGAGTACACTTTGAAGTTGCCACTCAAATAGACATTAGGGGAATTCGCTCTTCTGTGTATTCGTTGTATGTTGTGTAATTGTAACCGCTTGAGCGTGTGATTTGTTGTTGCTAGAGGTAGATCAAATACACATGCAACAACAATCACACGCTCGTCCAGTTACACTTACGCGGGATACAGCAAATACACAGAAGCGCGAATTCCACTATTGTATTCAATAAGGTTAAACTGAAGTTAAACCGCATTTAATTTCTTTGTGAAATTTGACTTATTTTGATCAGTTAATATCCGCAACAGGCACGACCTTCACCCGTCTGTTTAATGGATGAAATCTACTTTGAATGAAATTTAACGTCCCAGTAGAAATTTTAAGTATACGACATCGTTGTTGGTGGCATGAGCTTGCTGCTATGTATACATGCCAATATAAATGAACCTTCATTTCCATTTAACACGCGTGGTTTCTCAGAGCGTATGCGTACCTTAATCATGCACTTGTACTACTGCTGTATGCATATGGCTGCATTAATGTTTCAAACATACAAAAATGCATTAATGGAACAGTATTAAAGCATTCTTACAAGATATGTATCCCCATATGTAAATGCTACTTTTCTGATTCATTTTAATATACGGGGACATACAAACAAGTAGCATTTACATATTCAAATGCATATCTTGTAAAAGCCCGTTTGTGCTGAAAATAGTATCGCATAACACGTCTGTTCACTAAAATTTTTGTACAAGACTCAAAATATTACAAAAATTCCACTTCAAATTTATCAAGAAATGAACTTAACACAACGACAACGTTCATTCGCTGGAATTTGAATTTATTCGTGGAAATTCATGACTACGCATGAATTGTTCACACTATTCACTCATATAGCAAGCATTCTTCACGAATGCATACAACCGATTTCTACTGGGGTATTATATGCGTATATTTGGCGAGTGAGTTGTCTGAAAAAATCCTGGCTAGGATATTTTTAATTAAGGGCCAAATTCACAGTGCATAGTTAACCACTGACAAAAGTTTAACTATTAAATTTGATATCACAACGTTCAAATAACAAAAGTTTAAACCAGCATGCCACCATAGTAAAACTCTTGTGAAATTAAAATTTCTTTTGTGGAACGAATTTCCAATTGGAATAGAAAAGTATTGAATATTCGAATTTTTGTATTTTCAGGCGATATGAATTTACATACTTAACTATGTGATTCTGAATATAATTTCAAAATTAAACTCATGTTGGTAGTTAAGTTAACAATCGTTTAACTAAGCACTTCGAATCCCGCCCTCATTATTCAAAAACTTTATTTTTTTAATTTTGTATTCATTGATTTAATGAACAAATTATATACCAATCGAAAGTATTAAACCCAGTGGCAGATCCAGCGGAGGGGTTTTGGGGGTTAAACTACATGTCAGTCGTGGCGGACCCACGGGGGGCGTTTTATTACATATACGCCATATTATACATACATATGCGCCACATTAAAACACCCCCCTTGGGTCCGCCATTGACTGAGACGTAGCTTAACCCCCAAAACCCCCCCCGCTGGATCCGCCACTGATTAAGTCTATAGAATCTATCGGGTTGGCAGGTATGAGCAGCTAGCTAATACTATTCACTAATCTGTTTAACACATTCTATGAGCTTTATGCTTTCGATTGGTAATATGTAAATTGTTCATTAAACAAATGAGTGCTAAATTAAAAAAATTATGATTTTTGAATATTTAATTAAAGATATCCTGGCCAGGATTTTTTCAGTTTTATGTACTTAATAAATACATTTGTTATCGGCAGTTGCCGAGAGGCATTTCCAACTGAGGACTTTCGGAAAACACTGAAATCACTACGGTACCCAGAAGCTCCAATATCTGGAAAAATGAATTTGTAACCGAAGTCAACAACCGCCATCAACACTAAACTGAGCAAGTGTTTATAATCGTAATTAATGAATTATGGTTAGGACAAGCCTGCAATGAAGTCTTTTTTTGATTGGCTATAGTAAGATAAGCTCCCTGCAGTAAAAAACCAAACCAGTCAGTAAAATTACCAGTTCATTAACTAGAATGAGCTAAAGCAAAGGCCTACCTGTTCGACAAGTTCGAATAACTTTCGCGATCAGCGGCATCTGCTTTTGAATTTTCAAAGTCAAAAATAAAACGCAATTAATTGCTTTCTTTACAAATGTGGACGTGGCTCCGCCTGACTACCGGTTCTGTTTCTGAGGTCGCAAATACGAGTCCGCCTGGAGGTGGTTAAGATATTTTGAATTAAATTATGTAATAAAATTATTTAAATTTAAATATAATAACAAAATGTAAAATCTAATTAAAAAGAAGAATTGTTTAACGCTCGGATTTTTCAATTTAAAGATGAAACCAAATACGATATCTCCGAGCCAATTGAAATTTTTTTTGTCAATTTATTTAGCTTTCGGTGCTAGTATTGCGCCTTCGTCAGAATTGTACTAAAACAGGTAAAAAATTAGTCACACAATCATTACAATAATATTTATCAGCCATAGAGTACTTACAAAAATATGTACTAATATATATATGTGTGTTTAACGCAAATTAACCTGCAGACCCTGGATTGTGCATCTTATCATACACACATATATGTATAAGTAACTAAGTCAAATTGGCGGTATGTATACCCTGTCTATAAAAACAATTAATTCAAACTTATGCACACAATGATCTTTTACATAAAACAAAGCATACTTATTATGGGAGTAGCACGTAATAATAAAGCTTCCAGCATAATAAATTTAAAAAATTGAAATTGGAAACCGCAAAGATATGCAAATTCTATTCTAACGAAAAGCGAGCGAATTATTGACTCAAATGTGAAAATTTATAAGTTCTATTTATTACAACAAGACGAGCAGACGATATATGAAGTGAAGCGAGAGAAGCATCAAACATAAAAACAGAAAGATTAAACTAAACGCCAATCAAACGCGCATTAGACTAGTCATGGGCAGTGCTGCCATTTTAGCCCGTTGCGATAGCAAACAGCCGGAGAAATTTCGATTTAGCTGGCATCCGATTTGTTAGCCGTTTTGCAGAAAAAAATTTGCCGATTTTGCTTTTGCCTTGTTTTCTTAAATTTCAAATATGTATATATGTTTCCATTTTTGACTAAGCGACCCAAAATCTATTAAAAAATATTCATGTCAGGCAGGGTTGTATGAAATTTGGCCGATTTCGCTTATTTTTATTTTAAACGAAGAAGGGATTTTCTTCATAAAATGTTTGTTATAAATGTCTTAATTTTAAGTGTGAGGTTTTATTCGCAAACTTAGAAAATAAGAAATTGTTTCACTGTTAAGACACTTAAGATGCGTTTGTGTTTTGATATAGTGCCAACAAACAGAATAAATATTACATGTAGATATTGTCTTCCCAGATAGCGCATATTCAATTCTACCTAAATTAAAAAACATCATTTTTGCCCGCTCCCAAAGGTTTAAGGTAAGGGAAAAATTGATATTTTCAAGCACTATGCACACATATGTATTTTTTTAAACAATCTTTTTTGATGAGAACTTATTTAAATTCCAAAAACCCAACTTGCCAACTTGAATTAATGGAACCAACATTGAAGTGAGTCAACATGAAAATAAAAGAGCACAAATTTCTATGTAAAGCAAAACTCTCTGGGAATCCTACGAGACATCTGCCGGTCATATGACCGGTCATCTAAATGGGAGATCTGCAGTCTTTTGGCATCATATTTTACATCAGAATTGAAGGGATTTCTGAAAAATCTGACCAGTTCTTCTGTGTAACCGTGATTTTGCATCCCTTGTCTACATATGGCCTCGGTTGATGTTAACTTAAGGCCGTTGTTTTACTGCCTTAAAATTGCAGGGCAATTTTTACAGCGTTTTTTATGTGTATTGGTTTCTATTTGAGTGTATTGAGAATCGGTCAGTCTGAAAAGGCCTTGTAGGGAGACAATTGGTTAGTTCGTCGATAATCCAGCGAGAATTATCACTCAAAATATCAGATAGTAAGAAAAAATGCCCCCAAATTCTCTCTCATGTAGAGTAACTTGCAATTTTCTGTACGAACGCAAATTTGCAAGTTTTACTGCCAGCTAGTGTCCACGGTTGCATTTCAAACAAAAGAAATTTGTATAGAATTTTTAAAATTCTTTCAGAGGGACAAAAAACAGGATCTACGTGTATATATCTTGTCAGTCCGACTTTCTTCAACATACGTTTCAATTTCTTTGTTGGGTTTACTATATCGACTCTGGTTGAGATTGCATTCCGATTAAGAATACAGTTTTTTTTTTTTGCCGAGTACCTTTCAAATCATTGCAATTAACTAAATTAATTAAGTAAACAAGTATTAACTTACATTTTTTATTTTAAAATCGCTCCAGTTTATAAATTTTTAAATTTAACGAACTTGTATATTCAAATTATCGTCGACAAAAAATCCAACCATGTGCCACAATCATGTGTTTTTCCTAATTGCAAATTCTTGCTGGCAAAATTTTTTCCGGCTCGAATTTGTAACTCCTCTCCAAGAAATAGTCTTTTTACTCGTGATTTATTTAAATAAATCATGTGAAATTTAGTTGAAACATTTTAGCCGTTTTTAGCCGGTTTTATTTGCCAATTTAGCCGGTTCGTCCAAAAAGTTCTGGCAACACTGGGCATGGGCAGCAAACCAATTTTCGAATTTTCGGAACGGAGCTACGAATTCGTAACTACGAACTTTCGGATTACAGCATAGGGGTGTAAATAAAAAAATACATTTAATAAAAGAAAACAAATTTTCCCTGCCCAAGAACTTCAACCACGAAGCTCAGGAATGACACGATAGCGCACTGCATGTATGTATGTAGGTCAGTGCGACTGTTGGAGCGCCGCGATCAAAATGACATACTTATGCCTTTCACGGGTGATGAATTGGCCGAATATCCCATCAACTGGTATGATGCTACTAGTATTTCTACTGGTAGATGCTGATGCATAGCCAGACAATTGCCAGACAAAATGAAACGCAAAATGGTAGCATTCTAGTTCACAACTAGTAGCTTTCCCTGCAGGGTTAAAGCTGTTTACCTGTACAATGACATGTTTCCCATCGATTGTGCCTGAAAAATTTTGAAATCCCCTTCTTTTGTTAAAGCCGTTGGCTATAGTTAGCCACATATCACGCGAAGGTATTGGGAAAAAGCGTTTCAATTTTACCCACATCAAATTACAGGTTTCTTTTATAATTTTTGATGTAGTACTTGCTCCAATTCGGTATTTTTAAATTCCATATTTAGCACAGAATCGCCATTTGCCAAATACATACATATGTACATTAGACTGACAAGAAAAAATGGAAGTGCTTCTTTTCTTGACGCTCTTGACTTTTAAGCTTCCATTATCTATGGCTAAAAACTAAGCTCTAACGGTGGGTCGGAATTAGGGAATCCAATCCCGCAAATCCGGCATCGCGGGATCATAAATGAGGAATTACGCATGCGGGATCCGCGGGATTTGCAGGACTACAGAAAAAAATTAATTAGACGAATGCGAGTTGTGAACGAGCTCGCCAAAATGTTCATCGTGCATTGCTGTATTAAATATACATCATATTAGAACCCAATAGATAATTTCAGGAGTTAAAAGCCCTTCCGAAAGGCCTTCCTGTGAGTCAAGAGTAGGGTGGCGAGATATTATAGTCACATAATCAGTACAGCTGGAATCAAAAATCAGTACAAAGCCATAGAAATCAGCTCATTTTTAAGCGAATTTTTTACTATTAACAATATAACAACCAAATAACAGCGCATCTATTTAACAAAAAAAACAAGACTTTTAAATACATATAGTATTATCAATGTAAAAATTCATTACTTTAAAACAAATCAAAGGTATTACATATGTATGTACAGTGTACTCACGAAAATAGTAGTAAAATGTATTGACAGGTTTTGAAATTATTATTTTTTCCTTATTTAATTTAAAATTTTTATAAAAATATAGTTAATTCTATAACAAAAGACATGTGAGTTGAAGTCTCAAACTTTCTAGAAAATTTATAAAAATTGAGAATATTAAAAACAAATTGTAGCCCCTTCAGTTTCTGTAGAAGACGAGCTCGAGTCAGAATCTGTTTGCATATTTTAAGCTACAAATTTAAAACATATTTAGTTGGTGTGCTTATTAAATACAACATTCACATTAAAATGTTGACTAAAAGGTCTATTACCGAATTATCGCTAAACGAATTTTCGAGTACGAATGAAATTTAATAGTGTTAAATGTGTAGGGGCAAGTAAAATTACAGGTGGTCGAACATCAAAAATCAAAGTAAAGCTACATATATCATATCCAAGAGTCGGTAGTTTGCACCTTTTCCAAATTGTTAGAACTTACATTGCACCGTAGTCGTCTTAAGTTTGAAATACTTGCAGCCGATTTCTCGTTGGATGTTTAATTATAATCAAAAGATTATCTCTTATTGCCATCTTCTCAGTGTACTTAATTTATGATTAACTCACCACCACCTTTCATAAGATTTATTAATGGCGAAACCAGCTTTTCCTCTAAATCCTGTAAAACCTGCAAATCGTGATTGCAAATCGGGTTGGGTTGAATCCATATTTTGCGAAATCCTATGAAACGAAACAAGTGCAAGCTGACACCTTTTTAATAATGGTTTAAATTTAATTAATGCTTTCAATCTGCTCACACGTATGAGTTGTCAAAAACCATTGTTTTGAACATGTAAACCTCAAGTAAATGTCAATTACACCAATTTACAATAGTATTTCTCAAATGTAAAAATCAGTACAAAATCAGTACAAACTCAAAAAATCAGTAGATTTTGCGTACTGATTTCGGGCTCTTAAAAATCAGTACAATAGAAAAAAATCAGCACATGTACTGATTCAATCAGCGCATCTGGCCACCCTAGCCAAGAGGCTTTCCACTCTACATTCCTTTATCCTTCCTTTTTTGAATGGACAGTCATCAATTGAAGGGCTTTTTCTTTCATTACCCAAAGAAGGCCTCTAGAAGGGCTTTTATAGGACGTAGTTCAGAAGGCCATTTGGAGAAATTCATTGTTTTGAAGTAAGAAGCAAAGATCCTGACGTTATGGAGCAAAACAGACTTTAGATTCGTGTTCTGCGACCCCAAAACCATATCAAACACCTTGTCTTGTTTTATTAACCTTTCATAGATTTTTTTGTGGTCCTGCGTAATTGATTAAAATTTGAAAACGTTCGCCTTGATAACTAGCTTAAACTTTGCACAATTACCGATTGAACACATTATGCAAGTGTAGAACAGTCCGTTTCTATCGATAAATAAGTGATGACAAATTTCGAATACTCATAACTCTGGTTCTATTAGAGGTACACATTCAGCTCTGATGTAATTTTCAAGAGTATGTTATATAAAATATATTACTTTAACGCCATTTTCAAATATCAAACGGTAAAAAAGTTACACGGAAAAACAGGAAAACTTAGTTGAATTTGAATAATCCATAATCACTGATGTTTTAGCTAGTTTTGGGATTACAGCGAGCGGGTATTATTTCAGATCTCTTATTATAATATATTTTTTTCTGAAAAATACCCAACAGATATAGCTATTTTGACCATATACCTACTTAGATTTTCTGAATCAAATCGTCTTTTCTACATATAAATTTTGAATATAACTGTTTAGAGGAAATAATATTTTTTTTTTCAGTCCCGCGAATCCGCGGGATTGATGACCTCGATACCGTTGGCTATAGTTAGACTTAGATACCCTAGTCGGAACCAATTTCAACCGAAAGGTCTTGGCACTTCAAATTTTCTTGTGGTATGTCTTCTAAGTAATAACTTACGACCAAAAAAATATATCGTTAGACAGGTTTTTAAGAAAATCGATTTTTTTTGCTGAAGACATAGTTACTCAACGATGACAGGTAACAAGATCAACGGAAATAAGGTCAACTGACTTTATTTCCCACCCTGGTGCGAAATAAAGTCAATTGACATTATTACATTTTCAAAAGCGAAATAAAGTCAACAAGAATTTGGAAATAAAGTCATTGACGCTATTTCCAATTGAATGGGGAATGTTTAAAGTATGTCGATTCATAGAAAAAAATGTTGTTTTAACAATAAACATCGCCCCGTAAGTGTCGTTTTTTAGTAGATGAAAAACGTTATTGCCAAATCTTTAGTGTTGTGAATTGACAATTATGAACTACCACCATTTGGTTTTATTAAATAAATTTAAAGCACGAATATGTCAAAACACGATGCGGAAAACTAAACGCCTGCGCACAGCTGGAATACGAGAAATATTTGAAGAAAGACGTTTTCACAAGCGAACACTATTAAATTGAAGAAACAGTCCATGTCCGAAAACCCCGGGGGAACACTAAAAGAATTCTGTGTTTTAAATTAGCATATTTTGAATGAATTCGGAATGTCTAAGGTGGAAAAGAAACCAACCTTTCTATAAGGAAACAATTATAGAAAAAGAATTTTCTTATACTGTATTCATGTCTCCGCCAGCAATTTGTGACGACATCATTTAAAAGCAGCTAAGGAGAACGACGTTACTTTACAAGAGCGTACAATCGCTGGCGTATGCCGACGACATCGCTATTATCGGTAAAAACAAGGGCTACGTCTGTTCTGCCTTCTCGGGATTGGGTAGAGAAGCAAAGCGAATGGGTCTGGTGGTGAACGAGGACAAAACGAAGTACCTCCTGTCATCACACAAACAGTCAGAGAATACGCGTCTTGGCACCCACGTCACTGTTGACAGTTACAAGGTTGAAAGATTAGACGACTTCGTTTATTTGGCAACCAGCATTAACACCAATAATAACGTCAGCCTTGAAATCCAATGGAGAATCACTTTTGCCAACAAGTGCTACTTTGGGCTGAGTAGGCAATTGAGAAATAAAGTCCTCTCTCGTCGTACAAAGATCACACTCTATAAGTCACTCATCATGCCTATGCTGGTGTATGGCGCGGAGGCATGGACAATGAAAGCATCTATGAGGCGGCTCTTGGAGTTTTCGAGAGAAAGATTCTGCGAAATATTTACAGACCTTTACGCGTTTGTTATGGCGAATATCGCAGACGATTTAACGATGAGCTGTATGAGCTTTACAACGATATGGACATAGTGCTGCGAATTAAAATTCAGCGGCTCCGCTGGCTTGGCCATGTCGTTCGAATGGACAGAAACGCTCCTGCTCTGAAAATATTCAACGCGGGCTGCGATGCTGGTAACAGAGGAAGAGGAAGGCCTCCTCTACGTTGGAAAGACCAGGTGGAGATGGACTTGGCTTCACTTGGCATTTCCAATTGGCGTCAGTTAGCACAGAAGAGAAATGACTGGCGTGCTGTTTTGGACTCGTCTAAAATCGTTTAGGCGGTTACAGCGCCAATAAGGAAGAAGAAGAGGAGAACGACGAGCCAATGTGCCAAGATGCGGGTATAAACAATTATTGATTATTTAATATCGGAACCGAGATCATATAAGTTAATTGATTGGTTTTGACACACTTTTGAAACACAAATTATATGCTTTTTACTGCAGACAAGTTGTTGGCAAAACACAGCAGAAATCTTCCAATCAGGGCTGCCAACTATCCTTAGTTATGAGGTATTGAGGATAAAAAAAGTGCCAAAAAAGGTGTCATTCCTTTTAATCATTCACATTTAGCAATAAAATAAGGCCACATTTTCAAAACAAAAGTGAAATGATAAAATAAATAAACCAGTTGAATATGAATGATATGAATTTATAAATTAGAAAATTTTAGTTGAGAAAAATAAGTGCACGCAAAGGATTTCACAAAAATGAATTGAAATGTTATTTTTTTTACAAAAGTGCCTTTTTGGCACTTTGTGCCAAATTGAAAAATTAAGTGCCATTTGAAGTAAAATAGGGACAAATGGCACGGTTTGGGCCAAGTTGGCATCCCTGCTGCCAATAACTTACAAATATAAAAATGTGAAATATCGATGGCTCGAATTCATTAATACCCTCTATCTGCAATTTGCACAAAAACTAATTTGTGATTTTAGAAAACTAGTTTGTGATTTAAGGTAGCATTAATATCGCCGATGACAGTTAAAGCTTAGGTGGATTTTTATATCAGAATCTCATCTTTGTGAAAAGTGTGCAGATAGAGGGTGTTATTGAATATAAGCCCTCGATGTTTAAAATATATACAAATTTTATTTCAACGTATAGAAAAAATAAATCTACCTGCGTTACAGCACGGCGGAGACGGGGAAGGGGGGCGCGGCGTTGCGTGACGTGGTGTGCTCGCCGATCGCGAGGGGCGCAAGCGCAGGCGCGGCGCGCGCAGTGTGGCGCGCTGACGTGGGCCGCCGCGAAGCAAAGCAAATTTTATGTTTGAAAGAGAAATAAAGTCAATGGATTTTATTTCGTTTTTAAAAAGTTAATAATGTCAATTGACTTTACTTCGCACCAGGGTGGGAAATAAAGTCAATTGACCTTATTTCCGTTGATCTTATTACCTGTCACCTACTCAACATCAACCCAAAGCCCTTGGCCCTTCGGATTTTCTTATGAGTTTCTTTTCTATTATGTTTTCTAAGGAATTTAAGACCGAAAAGAAAAAATCGTTGGACAGATTTTTATGAAAATCGAGTTTTTCTAATGTTTAAGCTTAAAATATTGCTGCTCAACAGTAAAGTCAAATTAAAGGCAAGTGTACTTTAAATTATTTTATAAATGTTTTTCTGTAGTGCATTATGAGTAATTCAATGCAAATTGCTTTTAACCATCCATTAATTTTTCAGTAGTTTAACGAAAAATAATAAATATTTAAAGCAGAACATTAACCCTAGAACGCATAACCGGGTACCAGTGTGTCAACTAGCATTTTTGAACTGCTGTGGCTGCAGTACTACTACTTATAGATCATTGAAACTTCGGATCTAGGAAGACTAGGTATTTTTGCGTGGTTTGACATTTGTGAAATTCGGTTGTGTGGTACCGCACTTACAAGCTTCTAAATTCGACACCTATGCAAACACATAATCGGGGTACCCGTGCGTCCACTAGTTTTGATATGAAGAACTTAGCGAATAACCAGCTGTTCATAGGTTTTGCCGTAAAATTTTTATTAAAAATCTTTAAAAATACATTAAAAATTCTGAATATGAGACTTAAATAAAAATATTTTATTAAAATGCTAGCTGTACCCTGCCACGCTTTGCTGTGGCATATTCCTGTTACATGGATGATAAATGATTAACGAAACGAAGCATACGTTTCAGACAAGTTTGATTTTGCAATCTATCTGGTTTGCCGACACACAACAAATATTTGTCCATGTGGGATACAATCGGCATCTAAATCTAAAGCATACTTTTCCCAAGGTTGACCTTGACCATTACTGATTATGATTCCGAATGCCTATCGAATTGGGATTTGCCATATTTTAAATTGAAACGGTGTATCGATCGGAATCATGAGAATTCTTCACCTTTGGAAAGCCACGTTAAAATCTTTGCTTTCACTACGTTGTTCATCAATTTCTTAACTGCGAGTCGCTTGCCATTGCAGAGTTTTGGCTGATTAATATTCCGCAACATGATGATTGCCACACCAAATTTCAATTTCAGTATATTGGGCAATCCGTGGAAGATCCATCGAGTTCAAAAATTCCGTAGGATAATTAACTGCTTCATTTGTTTGCACAGTATATACAGTATTGGACATATCTATAGCACCCCCCTTTCAAAGCGATATTGTTTGCCACTTATGTTTAATTATATATTTTTAAGAACTTTCAATTAAAATACAGTGCATTCTCTAACAAAACCCATATAAACCCATCTTTTAAACTTTTTAAAAGACCGCAAAAAAGTGCAACAAACTTTCACTTAAATTTCTAACTTTTTTCTCAGAAGCTCTAGAATTTTTTTGAGTACACAGTTTTATAGCGCATTCAATTTTAGTCCAATAATGTGCAAGTTTCATTACCGTTGATTTTTTAGAATTTTTTTCGTCTCATTTGCTTTCATATAACGACTAAACACAATTTATTTTTATATGGCAGAACCCGCAACATCCTCGGCGAAAAAAATTCTAAAAAATAAACGGTAGTTTTTAGCCAGTTGGAACTTGGACATTATTAGATTAAAATTGAGTGGGCTATAAATCTGTGTAGTGTGTATTCAAAAAAATTCTACCGCTTCTGAGAAAAAAGTTTGAATTTTGGGTGAAAATTTGTTGCATTTTTTGCGGTATTTTAAAAAGTTTTAAACTTGCCTTTATATGAATTTTGTGTCAGAGACAACTGTATTTTAATTGAAAATTCTTAAAAATAAATAAATAAATATGAGTGGCAAACAATATCACTTTGAAATGGAGGTGCTATTGTATTGGCTAATACTGTACATATATGTTATTTCTTCACTTCGAATGCTGGATTGAAAAACATTATTGAGATGATAGACATCCTTATTCTTCGCGGCAAGAATAGCTTCACTGAGGCAATCATGATTCCTATAATTTATTTGAATATCCGGAAACATTCTTTCGATCAGTTCTCCTTTCGATGTTTCTAAGTTACAAAAATTATCAGGCAATAAAATTCGTCCTAATCTCTCATTGACTGGCAGCTCTCCGTTCCCTATGTTCAGTAATTGTCGCGAGAATACCTAGGCTGATTAATCGCTCTTTAGTTGGACACTAGGGCGGGTCGAGAATCTAATTCTTCTCAAATCCCCTGGTAATAGTGAAAATATATTGTATCATGAAGTCAACAATAAGCCTGCAAAATATTAGTATTTAATTTTAATTGTGAGAGCCCGCGCATCGAAAGCCAAGTGACCCACAGCACACTAGTCGAATAAGACCAGTTCTGGTTAAAAATTCTGGGTTCAGTAAAAAGGGTTGGTGCATATTATTAGATAATGAATCCGTTAATGCAAAAGGTAAAGTCAAATATCATTTCCGCCAGCACTTTAGCTTATCGTTAACCTCAAACTTATCTATTTTCAAGAAAATTTTAATAGTTCTCTTAATAATTGCACTGGCCTATAGTCAAACGATGTAAAGAACAGCATTAATATTGCTGGCGTGGATTTTGATCGCTAGTTCCAAATATTCTAATCTTTTTTTAATATTAGCTATAGTTTGCGAATTTTTGCAAATTTAGGAACAATTTCGGTAGCTCTAATAGAATAGCCATTATTTTCCATCATCGTGGAAAAATTTTGTTTATGCAAATGGGTATGGAAACACTGAACAGGAACAACTTCTACAAAAACACTAATTAGTTTATTTATGTTTATGCATATAATTTAAAAATTGCAAATATAGCAAAAAAAAAATTTTGTTTACAATTTTTTTATTTTTAAATAATTGGTTTATAATTTGAACGATTTTCATCATATTATTATCAAATATCTGTAACAGTAAGTCTCGCCTTCAATTTGTTAATTATTACGTACCGATCGAGTAACATTTACCAGTTGTATCGAAAAACTTAGGTGGATTTCCCGTTTTTTTTTCGAAAAAAATTTCTCTTCAATTGTATAAATTACCTTTACATAAAAGAACCGGATTACAGAAAACTTTGTCAGCGAGTGACTTTTTTCGTTCAAGCTGAATGCAAAGCAATATCGTTCAATTGGAGAGTCCTAATAAGGATTTCCCAGGATATGTTAAAGACTATTGCATTTACCTACAGACACTTTTTCACATAATGGAATTAACTAAAATATTTATGTATATCTAAACACTTATTGCACGCCCCTTACTTTCATACAACAGCAAATTTAGAAACCGCGAAAAATGTGCTTCTCCGGTGACTAATGAAACCATTCCACACTAATTTTCAATACTGCATAAATAGACTAAATAGACCCTAATTGTATTATGTTAATGTATGTAAATACTTATATGCTTGAAAGTACTATTAACTTGTGAAACGATTCCTAATCTTTCACAATACATTCATTCACCACGATCTTCAAAACTGACGTGACCAAGTCCATGGTCATTTTAATATTATATAAACATTCGAAAACATTAAAACGGTTGAAATAAATCTCGTCTCACTTTTTTGTATTTTTCACTTGGTTGCTGAAGTAACGAAAAATTTAAAATTCATAAGGGAAAATTATAGTTTTTGTAAGTTTTATCTTAATATCTTAAAAACGTGTAGACTTATTGAAAAATGATAAATGATCGTGAGGTACTAAATTCAATATCCCTTAATTTGATATATCGTCCTGTTTATACCAATAACACATTCCATAGATATTACAAGCCAAAGTTCCATTTTCGAAATTCATAAACTTTGATTCAATTGCGCGGGCTAGAGATAAGTTTTAAATTATTATAATAGTAATATTATGATGGCTTAGACCGAAGCCATCATAATATTACTATTACAATGCGGTCAAATGACTTTTATTTCCCCCCATACAAAATCGACCCAGCCTATTGGACACGCACATTCGTAGTCAACTGCAATGTATGTATGTTTGTCTTGCCACAATGTTGAATATTTCAGGCAAGCATTTATCTCATCTGCTGGTGTCAATCGAGAAATTACAGGCAATGTTTGCGTAAAATCTCCTGCGAGCAATATCAATGCATTCCCGAATAGTTGAACATTTCTACGCAAATCTCGCACCGATTTTGTATGTGCCATCGTGCATTCATCCCAAACAATGAGTTTACATTTGTTTAATAAGTACTTCCACCTGGTAACAATGTCGCAGATGTTCCAGACGAAGCGAGAGCTACGGCTATGTAATTTTTTCATCGAACCGTTGCCACAATCTTATAAGGAACGTTCTCCTAGTTCCTCCTGGCGCATGCAAGAAGAAGATAATTTATCATTCTGTGCCAACTTATGCCAATTGGAAATGCCACGTGAAGCCAAGTCCTTCTCCACTTGGTCTTTCCCTTGCAGTGGGCACCTCCCACTTCCTCTGCTACCTCCAGCGGATTGCGAGTCGAATACTTTTAGACCTGAAACGCGATTCCCATTCGAACGACATGGCCAGAGGAACCGCTGTAAAGCTTATACAGCTCATCGTTCCATCGTCTGCGGTACTCATCGTCGCCAACGCGTAGGGGCCTGTAAATCTTCCGTAAGATCTTTCTCTCGAATACTCCAAGAGCCGCCTCATCGGATGTTGTCATTGTCCATTCTTCTGCGCCATATACCAGCATTGGCAGGATGAGTGACTTATAGAGTGTGGTTTTTGTACGTCGAGAGAGAACTTTACTCCCTAATTGCCTACTCAGTCCAAAGTAGCACTTGTTCGCTACAGTAATTCGGCATTAGATTTCGATGCCGACATTATTATCAGTGTTATGCTAGTTCCTAACTAAACGAAATTGTCTACTTTCTCTAAATTACAATTGGCAACAGTGACGTGGGTGCCAAGGCGCGAATGCTCTGACTCTTTGTTTAATGACAGGAGATACTTCGTCTTCTCCTCGTTGACCATAGCTTTGCTTCGTTATCCAACTTGGAAAAGGCAAGAGAGAGTTCGAGGTTTTTGTTACCGATGATGTCGATGTCATTGGCATATGCCAGAAATTACTCCCCTTTGTAAAAATTATTTCGTGAGTGGTTCAGCTCTTATAATGTTAACATTTGCAATATGCGACATAAATGCCCTTCTGCTAACGCTTTAATTTGAGAATGTTTGATTGGGCATACAAAAGGAGATCAGAATAATAATAATAATCATAATCTTCATAATATTACCTAGCGTTATTCAAATTGCTCTCGCTGATTTTTGGACAAATTTTGCTACACAAAAAATAAAACCCTGGAAAATGTGGATGTGTATTTCACTGAGGTAGATTCTTAGATATTTGAAAGTCGGAAAAACTCAACGCTAAAGTAGGTACATTCTCTTTACTTGCAATGTAGTACGTAGTAGGCTATGCCGGTCCCAAGTGACATTGTTTATGATTACAAGTTAACTATTTTATAATGTTAGGGAATGGTGACAACAATTTTAAGTTTTCGTTAAGGATTTTTTAAGAAGCTTTTATGGGATATTTATTGGGATATTTTCATTGCGAAATTTGTATACCAACTCTTTGTTGATAATATAATCACTTCGTTTGATAACATTTTGTAAATTCTTTCTTCATTTAAACTGTTCGGCTTTTGGATAAGTGGAAACATAAAAAAAATCTCTAGTAAAGCTTTCCCTAACACTTTTCGTTTGGAACCAATTATGTAATATTTCATTTAGTTCCCATATTTGCAGTATTTACTTTTAGATAGGGCATAATCCTATTGGAAATATTTCTAAATCAAGTGCCCTCAGTTTGGGACCCATATTGTAACATTTCATTTATTTTACCATTTTAATTAAGTTAAATTTTCAAACAGGTGGCAAACATATTTTCTACTGTAGGTCTTTTGAAAATTCTTTAGTTTGATATCCACATTGCAGTATTTCATTTATTTTATCAATTTAATTGTACTTAAAAATATTTCCTGCAGTTAAATTTCTTAAACCTCTTAACCTTAATACTTTTTTTGTAATATATTATTTAGTTTATCAATTATATAGCACTCAATTTTTTAACAAGTGGAAATCCTCTTTTGAAATATTTCCGATTTTAAGCCTTCCTAAAACTCTTTAGTTTGATATCCACGATGCAATATTTCATTTACTTTATCAATTTAAATGAGTTAAAATTTGCAAATAGCTGGCGACCCTCGCCAAAAATATTTCCAACAGTTATATTTCTTAAACCTCTTTAATTTGTTACCCATATTGTAATAATTTATTTATTTTATCAATATAATTGGGTTTAAAAATTTTCAAATAGGTGGCAACCCTGCAATTTTTTGCGATATCATAGGTTCTGGTATTATATCGAACAACACAAAAAAAAATTATTCAAATCGTTTCAGCCGTTCTCGAGTTTTGACGACCGTGACATACGAACACAACATTTTTATGTATACAGATTTAAGTTATTCCGGTCACAAAGGATGCGCACACTTTTTCACCTTTGTTCCAGGCACATTGGTTTTTTGCTTCTTTTGCAAACGCTACATGCTTTAAGCGTTTTTTACCTTTTATGTCCTGTACGTAGAATAATCAGAAATGTCCAGCTACTCGCTTTTTCGAGCATTTTGATCACCGTTCACCAAGCAGTGGCAAATAGTCATAATTCTGCGTCGGGTTCTTGCAGCTCGCACTTCCATTGTTTACACGAATTAGTGAATTAGAATTAGAAGCCTAATCTGAGAAGTGACACCCCCCGTAATGGGTTATGCGATGGGTTTGGGACCCAGTCTCGGATGAGAACCCCACCTTTTCTGACGACCAGGGCAGACGAATAAAAGACTACGAGTGCGGCCCCGTCGCGTAATATTGTCGTTCACCTTAATCGACGACCGTCTCGCTACAATCCGAATCAAAGCGAGAGTTTTGATCTAGTTTGGAGTGCTAAATTTCAAAAAAGCTCCCTCAAGCCACGTGGCTGTCTCCGACATTTTGTGATACGTTAAAGTCACGCCTCCAATGTTTTAGACGTACGCGTCTGGTGCTGCTTCTTCTTTTTCATCTTCGTCCACCGATTCACTGTCTATAAAAGCTACTCCTAAACCTGCATTTTCAGACAGATGTCTGCGTCAGACATTTCGACATCCCTTATATTGAGATCCTGCTCTTCCCCGTCCTCAGATAAAGAATCTTCTCCATCGTCCACAATGGTGTCAAAAAGATACTAAATATACGCCTCGTCTTCTGCAGCACTCAATATTCATTCAAAATTTTGATTTGTAAAAACACTTCATTATGCTATCTTCTGTTATCTTTTATATACATATATGCACTGGAAGATATTTGGACTGTCGTTCTATATATTTTGAAGCGTATTTCTTCTGTGTATTTACATACTTGAATTTTCGCGGTTAATATAGTAACATTCTTATTTGACTAGCGCTCAAACAGTATTGATTTGAATCCATAACAATTGCTATTATGTCTCTAAAACATTAAAAACTAGTAAGTGGACACACGGGTACCATGGTTATGTGTTTACGTGGTATTTTGTGGCTATGTGTTCTACGGTTAATTCGTAATATATGAAATCAATCCCATACTCTTAGAGAAAATTGGGGCTATTTTTAAAGCGGGCGTGGCGCCTTTCTTTGTATGCATATTTACTTTTGCTAGGTTATTTAAGATGACAATGGTAATATGCCTTTTGGCAGCCACCAAAGGGTAATATTAAATGATAAATGCGTCACTGAAAATCATGAGCGTGAACTGTTGGTGGAAATGTTGTATAAAAATGTTTCAATACAAAAAAATAATTTTGAGCGGGACGAACTTCGCCGGGTCTGCTAGTTTTCAGATAAAATACTAACAGTTATGAAAATAAAAATACGATCGATTATCCATTTATTTTAATATAAAAATTTGATTCTCTGGTATATATATTTAACGGTATTTTTGAACTTATATTGCTTAGATAGGAACATGCAAATAAAATTGATAAGGAAACTAAAAGTATAAAGGCCTTTGGGTTGAATTAACTTTTGAGGAGCAATGTTTTCAGTATAAAAAACACAAAAACTCGATTTTCTTAACTACCTGGCTAGCGTTTTTTTCTTTTAAGTCTTGTAAGTAACAAAGCATAATAGAAAAGACCTTTGGGTCTTGCAATAAATTTTCAAACACGTTGGGCGCGACAATTTTTCGATCTGACCCTTACATTTTGAGATATTACGAAAACGTCTTTAAAAAGACTAGAAAAAATCAGAAAATCGCGCATTAAAAATTGATTATTTCTTAAAAAAATGTGCGCAATTTTATCATTAGTAATATTTATAGCCACAACATTGACAAACAAAAGTTGTAATCGTTCATTTTATTTTGAGATATTACGAAAAAATCTTTAAAAAAGCGAAAAGATTCTAAAATTTCTCTAACTTTGGTTATGCCTTAGAAAAGATTTGCAGCTATTTTACCACTAGTAACATTAATAGCTACATCTTTGGCAAACACAATGCGTTGTCGCGGAGAATATTGCATTCATTACATTCATTACTGCTCGAAATATCGTTAATTGTTCAACCTGTATCTGGATGCTTGACTAAAACCTATAGCATTTGTCAACGTTACTGTGGCTTATTAACATTTTATTTTTAATATTTTTATTTAGCTTTGTAACACGATTGTTTATTAGGAAGTCTAGAAAAAAAGAAGACTGATGAGGAGATGTGCTGATCTCTGAAATAGCTGCTATAACTTCTACCGCTTAGACTTTGTTGCTTTTTAAATTTTTCCTAATAAACAATCGTGGTACAAAGCGCAATAGAAATATTAAAAAACTGCGTGTGTACCACCGTACACATGATAGAAGTGAAACTTCTTAAAAAAGGTCCGAGTTCCAGGTACCTACTCACAAAATTGGATGTGTAAACATATGGTTACGGTTCGGCAAACCATAAGGCGATTGAGTTACTTACATAGGTTTGGTTAGAAATCAAACAATAATTTCATTTCATCTTATTAATTTTCTGATATACATACATATAATTTATTTATTCATTTTCCGGTAACACCACCTTATATGAATTCGCGCTTCTAGCATCCATAGGACCGGGTTGTAATGGAAGTAATTGTATGTTTAACAAATAAATGAAAATGTTTATAATGCAATCAATAGATCCTTACGAATTCGCCATTACCAAGGCACTAAGTAACGTGCGCACTTTTGTTTGCAAAATGCATTTATTTAAGTTGAAAGAAGACAAATTCCTTTGTTCGGCATTTATTCTTACTCGCTTTCTATCTTCCAAGGCGAATTCATATATTCTTGTCACGAATTCTTATATTCATGTGGCAGCAAGAGTATAAAAACATAAAATTACCTTATAAATTAAAAGCATAAGTATCACATGTATGCGTAGTCCAATTCACGAAATCATTTCATCGATCTGAGTAAAAAATAAGTGCATAAACTCTATTTCGCGTTAATTGAAATCATGAAATGGTGTTCATTCATTCAGTTTCTACTCAAACATATGAAATGATTTCATGAATTGTTCCTACGCATAATGGTAGTAAATGACAGAATGAATTACAACAAACACATCCTTTTGACATAATGCAAGCCGAAAACGTTGGTTCAAATCAATCCGCAATCAAGTTGGACGTTTTGCCCACAAACATTGCAATTTTGCGGGCAGTCTCATTATAAAATCTCATTTTTACAATTTCATAGTTTCGGCTTACATTTATAAAATTCAACGAAAGCACGTACCTATTTCGGCTAGGTTATCCATTTTCGGTTATTTAGTGTACAAAATAAACGCAAATTAAATGAGGTTGAACAACATGGCCATTAATGTAGCGATAAGTTGTACAACTTGCCAGAAAATAAAAATTCTTTGATCTTTCATACAACCTAGACATAAATTCATTCAACAGGGCTACAAACGATGCAATCTAGAGCAAAACAACACCAAGTTGAACCAACGGTCGCTACGTTTATGGCTTTCTTTAAGAAACATCGGGCGAAAATGTCAACTGCTCCTGTAAAGTTCTGAACACATTGAAAACGACGAGCTACCGACCACAGCTTTCAATTTGTCATCTTTATTATCTAAGCGCTTTGTCGATGGCGACAAGATTTCTTTGAACGCGGCAGCGACATCATGAATTTGTATGAGTTTGACATAAAAGAAGAGGAAGAGCCTTATCTGTCGCCAGAAAAATAGAAATAGATCTAATCTGTCCACAACCACAGCCGTCGCGTAGCCCGGTCGTCGCCAAAATAATTATCTACATAAGAGTACGTGTTAAAATAATTTGACAGCTGTGGTTTGTAGCTCGTCGTTTTCATTGTGTTCGGGTTATAACAATGCCTTATATAAGTTGGCCTTGCTATCATCCTCACATATGTCCATCAGAGTATACCAACCAGTGTTGCCAGAACTTTTTGGGCCGACCGGCTAGATTGGCAAAAAAAAGCGGCTAAAAACGGCTAAAATGTTTTAGTGAAATTTCACATAGACTCTGGCAAAAAACGGCTAAAATGTTTTAGTGAAAATTCACATGCTTTATTTAAATAAATCGCAAGAAACGAAAGACTAGTTAACACCATTAATTTATATCGAGTGTATATTCCTCATCATCAAATGAATCACTATTGTATATATCACCTGAATTCATTAATTTTAAGAGATCGTCATCTACAGTAAAATTATGGCCAATTTTTCTTCACGTTTTAAACCGTATCTTATATATAAAATAGCGTTTAACGTTTTAACGCACATTGGATTTCTTTGCTTAGTTTTTATTATATTCATTGAACTAAATATTCGGTCTACTTCTGCATTACTTATAGGCAAAACAAGAAAACTAAAAACTAGGTTGCAAAGGTCAGCAAAAGGGTTTTCTCCTAGAGCATTTCGAAATTGATAAACTTCGGCCCAAAATTTTACAGTTGAGTCTAAATTACTCCAGGTATGTAACGTTAACCGTTGCCATTGCATCTCTATGGATGTTATTTCGTCGGAATTATATTTGTGGTTTTGTTGCTGTAGTTGAACAAATACTTTTGGTTTAATTACTCTTAATGCATTTCCAACCGAAAAAAGTCAATTTTTTTTTAGTGTGGCATTATTTGTAGGGAGGCGTTGGCGTAATTCCTTTATTAAAGTGATAATAAAATAGCGACCATTTTCTCGAATTATTTTCTCGGCTTCGTGGTCAAAAGCGTTTGTGCTTACTTTTGTTTTTAAATACTCTTCAAAACTGTGATAAAACTGAGGAAATGGAGCAAGGTATGGTTCCAACGGGGAGCATATAGGATCAAATGTGTCCGCGCTAATAACCACTAGGGAGCATAGATGCGAAAGTAAAACATTGAGTTCATTAAAAATCTTCATTGGGTCTGCATTATTGCTTTCGAACAACTTGTTTACTTTTTGCACCTGAAAATTAGGCAAATAGTAAAATCGGCTAAAAACGGCTAACTTTTTTTTTAGAAACCGGCTAACAAATCGGCTGCCGGCTAGATCGAATTTTCTCCGGCTAGTTGCTATCAAAACCGGCTAAATCTAGCCGGAAAACGGCTGAAATGGCAACGCTGATACCAACGAAGGACGAGTTAATACAAGGAGATAGCAAGAGCACAAAACTACACCATTTCCAGTTGTAAATGGGAAAGCGTCAATTGTAAATGAGAATAGTCATTTTCAAATGAGAAAGCGTCAATTGAAAATGAGAATAGTCAATTGTAAATGA
>NW_023458568.1:17729816-17741658 GCF_013731165.1 Rhagoletis pomonella | reverse complement strand
AATACATTGTTAATCATAAAAAAATTTATGATTAACAATGTATTTATATTTTTTTTTGGTTTTAGATCCTTTTTTCTTTCAACACGAGGTATCTTTTTTCTAGTTTCTATTGTCATAGCCATAACTCACTCTCTATTTTTATCAATCAATCAATCAATGAATCAATTTTATAATTTTTTTCGGCATTTTTCCTAATTACAAGTAGAGCTTTATAAAACTCTTATAACACCAAATGTTTATCAAGCTTGGGATTTTATGTTATCCGGGCAGGCTTATTAATTTAGCCAGAGAATATGTTTTCTTTATAAAGTTTACCCAGTTACCCATTTTAAACTGCTACCTGTACTGTATCAGCGGTTAAAACTTGTTAACGGCCCATATATATGTATATGAAAGAATACACACATGCGACGACTCTAGCCATTGTGTGTCATTCCTTTAAATTATAGTTATTTTTTTCTTATTGTATTAAAAAAATAACGTTCGTAACACTTTAGTAAATATTAATCCGTATATTAACTGAGTATATATTAAAGACTAGAAGATGACCCGGTGAACTTCATATCATCTATAATTTATTTGAATTCAACTTTGATCAATAATAACAAATCTTCAAAATCCAATACAATGAGATCACTAATACTGCCTGCTGTTATAGCTGATAAAAGATTCCACACCTATAAGATGTGCCACGCCCCTTTTTACAAACTCATTTATATACATATATCTTTCCATAAGCACCTAACATAGGTATCCGTGCATTTCAATTTTCGAGTTCATGTGACTATAATTCCGAAATTAGAGCTGATTAAAAATTTTCACTATGGGGTATCCCTCATCCCCTCCCCCCCTTGGCGAGTTTCAATTTTTTTACCCTATTATAGGTCCAGGAGTCATGGCAATACTTTGGCAAAATTTTATTCGATTCTATACATCCGTTCAGGCTGCAACCTGGTATATACATACATACATACTTCCACAAATATATAGTCGATTTGCTTTGAAGCGCCATCTTGCGGTTCTTTAAATAAAAAATAGATATCAGAAATGAATTTTTCATATGACAAAACTCCCGAGCACAATTCTTTATTACAAAAAAAAAACATTCCTAACACTTAACTAAATATTAATCTGATTATGGACTTAGTATTAATTAAAAATAATTTCTTTTAAAATTGCGCATGCTTGAAATTGATTTTAGAGCTATGGTCTAAAGGGCTTTTTTTCTTAGATTTTTATGTAGAATCCGAATCTGCTAGGAACGATGTCGAAAAAAAATTGACCCGCCCTAATATATACATATGTAGGTGCTCGTACCCGTCATGCGTTGCTTTATTTCTTTTTTACAAGCTTTTATTTAACTTCACTTGTATGTATGGATGTATGTATGTATCTTTGTATGGCCTGGAACTTTGCAGTCAATATCTAACAAACTTCCCGATGAGCTACAGACTTACTGCCAGTTTCACCAAATTATTTAAGTGAAAATTACTTTAATTTCGGTTTCACCAATCAATTTTAATTTTGATTTAAGTGACCTATGCTCTGCACTTAAATAAAAGTTAAATCAGAATAACCACACTCAGAGGTGTTACACGTTTAATCACCTGATCATTGTGCATCCGCTGCTTACTTGTATACCAGCCCTGCTTTTACAACACAGCGTGCCAAAGCTTTCAAAAGCTCTCAGTACAAATGAAAGCGAAAGCTAGTCCTAGTCTGTTTTACAACCACTTTTTACTCACTTATGTAAATAGTTTATTGAAACTGAAAATAATTAAAATGAGATTTAAATAAAAAATTAAATTAAAGTTAATTTCCACTTAAATAGTTTGGTGAAACTGGCTGTTAAACCTTTGAACTTAGCTCAGAACTCGAGGACAATACAATTTAAAAGATGTTTTAATCCGCTAGGTGGCGCAAGAGTCGAGATATTTGTAAAACCCGCATTTATGGTCTGATTTGGTTCGTATTTAGAACATTTATTACGTATATGAAAAGAAATAAATCCGAACAAAATTTTGCCGATAGGTGGCGCAGGAGTCGAGATATCTGTAAAACCCGCATTTATAATCTGATGTGGTTCATATTTAGAACATATATGACTTATATGAAAATAAATAAATCCACAAAAAATTTTGCCGACAGGTGGCGCAGGAGTCGAGATATTTGGAAAACCCGTATTTATGATCCGATTAAGTTCACATTTAGAATGCATATTGCTTACATGAAAAGAAATAACTACACAAAAAATTTTGGCAGTTATGTGGCGCGGCATCTGTGCTCAAATTTGGTTTATATTCAGAATAGGTGTATTACCTATTTAAATTGAAATATATTGAAAATTTTGTTTGTTAAGGTCAAATGTAGTATAATATTAACTGCAAGATTTCAAAATACTAAAAAGTAGAAAATAAAATTACAGTTAAAAAACTAAAAACTCGCTTTTATTACAACAAGAACTAAAAAGTATAAAATAATTTGTAGATATAGCGATTCCGTTTAAGAAGAATAGGAAGTTCCCTAACCTGATTTAATTTAATTGATTTAAATTAGCTAAAAATATGACTAAAGTGATTGACCCGTAGTTATAGTCAAAATAAAGTGCACTGTAAAGTTTGTTGCAGTTTTTTTACAGATATCCCATTGAAAGTTATGCCAAAAAGCTGCAACTAACTTTACAGTGCACTTTATTTTGACTATAACTACGGGTTAATCACTTTAATCATATTTTTAGCTAATTTAAAACATCGCTAAAAAGTCACATAATACCACATTTCAAATTATTTACTCTCCCCCCTTCTTCACAAACGATAAATTTCCAAAGAAATACGGGAATCGGCGCGATACCGAGTAATCAGTTAAGTTGCCTTTGGCGATGAACACATTAAAGAAAATGTTCCTTTTTCAACTGTAATCAATTATTTAAATATCGTGGAATATTTATCATTTATTTGGTACTTTCCTATTTTCTTAACAAAAAATTTACTTTGCAATTTAGATGCTAAAGATTATTATTAAGAAAAAGTGTGAGTCCGTCAGGTCTTGAAATTAGACAAATAATTAAGAGAATTTTATGTAGTTTTAGAATATATAATTTGATCTTTGCGCGCCACTTTGAAAATATATGTTATTTTTGATTTTCTTAATTTTTGGTTTCAGCCTCTTTTTGCATAGTTTCGCGAAAAGAATTTTTCGAACAATGAAAAAATCTGCCCAGACATTGGGAAAAAGGCGAGTATTTACACCTAAGTCATTTTGTAGTATAACCTTTGTTTTCTGAGAGTGAAAAGCAGGAAAAAAACATTGACCAAAATTACATCACATTTAACGACTGGGCCCACATTTTTTGTGAGTTTTGGACGTAATAGTGATCCAATCTTCCCCATATATTATATTTAGGGTTTTCTAGGAAAAGAGAGAGCACAAACTAAATTTCATCGAAATCGGATGAAATTTAATGTTTCCGTCCAGAAGAGTAGAAGGCGTGGCAATTACTCCATCTTTACCAAATTTCATAATTCCCTATTTCTAAGTAAAACTAGAGCACGTGTCACGTTTCAGTGAAATTGGTGCAGTTTTACTATTATTTTCACCTGTCTCCATATAGTCGAAACACTGCGATGTGGCTATAAATACGAGTAGTACTGTTAAAAAATGTAACATTTTTTCATAATATCTAAAAATGTAATGAACGTAATATTCTCTGCGACGATTAATTCTGTTTGTTAAAGATCTGGCTATAAATAATAGTGATAAAAATGGAAAAAATTGATCTAAGAAATATTCAATTTTTAAAATGCGATTTTCAGATTTTGTCACTTTTTTTTTAAAGGCCTTTTCGTAGTATCTCAAAATGTAAGGGTCACATTGAAAAATTATCTCGCCCAGCGTGTTCAGCGACTTTGAAACTTCAATTTTGTGAGGGATTTCGTGTACGCATGGATTGAAAGAAGAGTAATTTTAACTCTTTGAGCGACGAAAATTGCAAGGGCTTTTTTGCCCCTTAAGCGCAAAGATATATTTTTTTGATTTTTTGTTTTTAACCAAAAAATTACCAAAGATGAATTAAAACTAAAAAAATAAAAAATAATAATTTTAATTTTAAAAAATTAAATTAATAAATATTAATATAATCTATACATAGTGTAAAGTAAAGTCGAAGTTCTTTGTACGCATAAGGGTAGCCAGATTTTGTTTTGCGCGAAATCAGTACCTTAGACTTTTTCATGCCACAAATTTCAGTACGTACTTTTCAGCACACTTTTATTTAATGCAAAACTATGAATGTAAGTAACAGAAAATAACTTAAAGTCTGTACTTTAAATTACATAGTTCGCTTCTAAATTATTTTGGTGAATTACCCCGTTTACACGACTCATTCCTAATTCGATTTGACAATTCATTGTGCTTTTCCTTCATTTCCCCCTTTCTTTGTTTTGATTTTTCCTATTCTCCCTTGCTTTTACAGCTGACCTCGATAAATTTCCGATTAAAATTAGAGACGGCAGCGATTTGTTAGTAAATTCGCATGATAATTGGATCTGAATTATCTACAAATGAGGATTCTCGCTCTCAACATTTTGTATGTCACGTAATTCGAAGGGTAATTGGGGCGCCAATTACGAATGTTAGAGCCAATTACGAATGGGAGAGCGAGTTACGTGCCGTGCGAACTTTGTATAATTCGCGATCGTAATTGGAGGATCGAACAAAGTAATTCACGGTGCCGTGGGAAAGCCGTATTACCTTTTACAACACTGAAAGACTAGCTAACGACGCGTCTTCACAGGCGAAATTATTGTCCCACATATGCCATTTTGTTTGCGAGATATGTATAAGTTTTATCAGTGGCAATATTTGTGTGTGGGGATTTTTCATCTTGATAAAAGCATTTCGAGGGCTTATATTCAATACCTTCTATCTGCAATTTTGATGAATACGAGTTTTTGATGGTAACGTGAGCTCCGATTAATCTTTCAGCCTTGATAATAATGTCAAATTAAAATATAGCTTTAATGGTATTATATTCTCATTTTGAATATTCCACTATCTGCAATAACACTTTGTTATTAGAGCACAATCCTCTATCTACACAATTTAGCTGGAAAATTCTGTCCCAAGACTCACCAAGAGTGGAAAACTGCTATTATTATTCCTATTGCCAAACTAAATAGACACAATTCATTAGTTTCTAACTACAGATCCATTTCCCTCCTCCCTGCATATCTAAAGAATAACGCTGGAAAAATTGTGAGAGGATGTACAATGATGTTAAGTCTTTCCTTTACAACCGGAAGTTCGCTGTTCGGATCAATAACTGTTATTCAAAAACTGTTCCTCTCTTTAATGGTGTCCCACAAGGACCGCCACTTTCGGTTATCTTATTCAATATAGCCTTTGGGAAAGTTAGCTCCATTATATTTTTTCTAAGACTCAGGTCTTGCCGCAATTGGTCCAAATCTTCAGGAGCTAAGATTTCGGTTTTTTCACATATGCAGAAAACACAAACGTATACAACCAACCCTCTCCGTGTATGACACCCCTATCCACTATACTAACACATTGAAAATATTGGGAACAAGTTTTGATAATAAACTTACTTTTAAGCAGCACTGTGATAATGTAAGATTAAGCTTACTTGCTAGACTCAATATTATAAAGTTTTTATCATCCAAGTACTTTTTAGTTCGTATAACTATACTGGTACATGTAACTAGGGCTTTTATATTAGACTTTATTCTCTCAAGACGAATCCTGCTTTCAACAAAAAAAGCCGATGAAGCAGGCAATCAGCTTTATTTCGTATGATGCCTAATAAAGTAAAAACTCTACCGCAAGGGCATTTGCTGAGTTCTATACTCATAAATGACCTGGGAGCTTATTTTCACAGACGGTTCCAGATATAATACCGGCTGTTCTTTTGCGGTATCAAAAGGGCTTGATTTTACAATTGTCGTCGGTGCTTTTCCCGCGTACTGATCGGCATTTATAATTGCTAGAAGGTGTACCTTTCACCTCTAAAAACGAAGGAAATTTCCTCATATGCACGGACAGTAAATTAGCCATCGAAGCCCTCTTTAACAGTGATAATGATTCTCACATAATTTCGGAATCACGAGAAATACTCTTTCGACACAAAAACACCGTTAAAATTATGTGGTTACCTGGTCACGTCGGAATAGATGGGAACGAGCCTGCAGACCAATGATTAATGTTAAAAACATTTACATCTAAAGAACTGACATTTTCAATTATCTGCAAAACCCGCTATCAGCACTTATTTTTATATTAATAGTTACAATTCGAATTGCAATAGCCTCTATCTGATCTTTAAACTAAAATGAAATGAATTAAAGGTAAAATCCTAGTTTTAATATATAGCGTGATTTTTTAAGACATGCGTGGGTACTTAAAATTATTAACACTTAAAAATAGCTGTCAAAATAGTTTTTTCGCTCTCCTGAAAAATTTAGTTTTTGCAGATAGAGGGTATTGAATAAAAGCCCACGATTTGTTAGATGGCTTAAAGCAAGTATGTTCGTTGCATTGGAGCGCAAATATGCTTAAAAAAATAGAAAATGTGTTATTTCACATCCGAGCACATAATCCAAAATAACACAGGTCCAACGGCAGATCCATACTTTTGATGTGTATACATCTTTGGTTTCGGTAGGGGTAAAATTTGCGAAGCTGTAACGCATATCCCAGCACAAAATTTCGAAGGGCTTAGCATGTGTATTTCAGCATAAAATTTTTATTTTCATTAGAAGCACCCTGTGTTCGCTTGCCAAATGGTTGCATACATTTAGGCATATGCATAGTACGAGGAAATGCGCTACAATTGATTACTAGCCGTCATCGATCCGCCATCAGTTAGCAAGTGGCGAAACGAACGAACTCAATGAGGTACAACCAAACTTGCTATCGTCTATCCGTGCTAGCTAACTTTGTTGTTGCTTTCACATGCAAACTTTTTCGTTAAGCGACCGGAACTCAAACATAGCGAGCGAGAAGTGGCGAATCGACGACGGCATGGCATCCTATGACACCCACAATGCACAAGATACTAATTCCTTATTAACAATAGGACAATTATCGGGGAGGCTCAAGAGGCACACAACAAACACTACCGAGAAAATTATTCCCGGAAGTTTTCTCGTGAAGTATGTAATAGTTTGAGGCCAGCGAAGATTCTGAAAGCGAAAACTAATTAACCAATGATAGTGTACACACATTTTATAAATAAAGGTTGTCAATATATTTAAATAGTAAATTATTGGCTAATATATATATTTTATTAATATAACCTATCTGTAATACAAATTATTTCAATTTTACAACAATTTTGAGTAGATAGAGGCAATAAAATATTTTTTTCCGCATAAAACTTGAAAATCTACCTATATGCGGTGTTTCCAAGATATTTGAACGCCCTTGAGTCACAAGTATATATGTACAAGTATATTTTATCAATCATACCGATAATGTCATGTATTAAAAGAATTAAAAATGAAAATGAATAAAAAAATTAAATCAGCAAAATGAATACAATTAAGTGAATTTAATATTTAATTTCTAACCTAACCTACATTTGTATGTGTGTAACTGAATCGCCTTTATATATAAAAATATTATCCTAATTTTCGAGCTTGACTCCCTAATCTGTTATTAGAAAAAGAGATTAGCCATGCAAAATTATAATTAAAAATATCTCAGATTAAACCGATAACTTTTTGGTATCCAGCCCAGTTTTATCGATTATACTTGCGAAGAAGAGGAGGAATGTCAAATGTTAAAGTAAACAAAAATTGACGCTAGTAAGGAAAATAGGTTTGTAAAGGTATTTTTAATAAAATATTCAGTTAAAATATATTTAAATGGCCTAATATGTGTTGCAAAAAAAAGTGACCACGGTGGCACAGAGAAGAATTTTAACTTTTCCTCGAGTTGTGTGAATAACAAGCACAACCAATTTGACAGCTAACGAGCTTTGATTGAGGTTATATTTGTATGTAAACGTACTTTTATGCTTTGCCGTTCGCATAAGTATACACATCAAATTTCATGAGTACCTAGTACTCACGCCTTTTTTTTTTTTTGAGGGATGTTTTCCGGGAAATTGGCCACTTATTCTTATTACTGTAAACGAGTTATTCTAGGGTGATCCAAAATAACTAACCTGGCGAATTTATGGCCTTAAAATTCCCTATTTACTGAGAAGGAAATTCTCCCATTTGGAAAAATGTTTATATAAATTTTCTATGTAAAAACCATGTAAAATAATTTGTTTTCATTAAAAATGTCATAACTTTTGACCCGTAAAAAAAGTAATAAGATAGAGATAACGTTTTTCTATGCATATTCTTATAGGGCATTAAATTCTTCAAAAAATTATCCTGTAATTGGTTGTCTTAGCGACGATTAAAAGTATTAAACATATTAATGATATTGCTGAACCAGGTAGCATTGGTGCAAAATTATAATCGAACTTTGACGAAAGATGAAGAACGAAAGCTATTTCTTTTGAAAGTAATTCAATTACCATTAAATGATTTAACAAGCCAATTTTAAGCAAAAAACACAACCGACTTCAATTCTCATATAAAAATTTAGGACTACCGTTAATTTTTCCATGATCCAATGATCGGATCTAAATCAAATCAGTATGTGACCACCTTAAGCGGTAACATACAAAAAAAAAATATTCCCACGAATTGATAACCTTCTCCTTTTTTCAAAGTCTGTTAAAAATAAATAGTCAAAACTTGTTAATATGTGGCGGTCTTATAATTATGTAACGCAGTATATTATTAACTTGTTTGACTTGTGTTTAGAGAAACTTTGAATTGTTAATTTATTCGTTATTTATGTGTTAAAATAAATACAAGAAAATGTTTGTGTTTTCAATACGGAGAATTTGTCCTCTTGGAATGTTAAAAAATTCTGGTCACCTTATTATCTGAAACATGTCAACTATAATTAAATTATTTTTTACAGTACAGTTCAAGCAAGTTCCAACGTTATGTAAAAACCTTAAAAAATATATAAATGATAAAATCAGTACTGTACTGATAAAATCAGTACGTCTGGTAACCGTAGTACGCGCCAGGGATGAAAAATGGAAATTGGAAATGGATTGTACCTAGTATCATAAAATAAATGCCACTAAATGATTATACCTAAAAAGTTGCATCATTCGTATGTAGTCGGAATCGGAGAAGCTTTGATTTTGCCTAATTTTCACTACTGGAAAATATTGGGGAAATATACCAAAAAACACACTTTGCGAAGTTTACTTTTTTCCAGCTTTTTATAGAACAACATAATAGCTGCAGCAAGTCTAGAGAAAATAAAGGGAATTGCCGTAAAGTATATTCGAATGCGGTTTAAATATATTCCAGAAATCAAATAGCGAATATGGGTCAAATAGCTATTGCCTCAATTTGAGGCCCTCAACTACATAAAATATGAAATTTTAATAAATCCTAGACCTAGGACTGTATGGGCGAATAAAACTAATAGAAAAGTTAAAAATGTTATCATATGCGGGGAACTTTAGCTTTTATGGTCTCAATAGATTAAAAACTGTATTCCAACAATTGCAAAGGTAGAGCGTTTGTAGATTTCACACCGTTATTCGAGAGGGGAGTACATCGGTCTAGGGCGCAGTGGCGTTTTATGGAAGAAATTAATTCCAATTTCGAATATAAAAAATAAAAAAAAGTACGAATTTAGGATAGCTAAGTAAAGTGTTCATTTTTCATAGTGGCTGTTCTAAATCCAATGTAAAATGTGTAAGAGAATACATAATATGATTATGTTAATTTCTGTCTTTTGACCACTTTTTTCCATGCCGACAAGTAAATACATATATTATCACAGTAAAGGAAAAAGAAAAAAAATAATAATAAAAATTCATCTGATCAAAAGATGATTGTACCTAAAATCTAGTGATTGCACCTAATGTACCTTTAAGTCAGCAAACGTCGGAAAAAGGTACAATTGTACCTACTTTTTCATTCCTGGTACGCACTAATCTCGAAAATTACTGGACGGATTTGGACGCGATTTTCTCTAGTATATGTATCAATAGAAGAGTGACCATTGGTATTTGGAATTTTTTTGGGTTGCCATCTGTCTAAAAAACTATAAGATACGCCCGTTCGTTGGATTACAAAAAATCAGGCGTCAAATGAGAGCGATTTGCCTCCAGAAAAGTACTAATGTTTTATTTTTTTTTTTAATAGGATTGCCACCTGTTACGAAAATTACTATATTCTCTCATAATAAGCGTAGGCATCAGTTCCGCACCGTCACTGTCAAACAAAAAGACTTAGCCTCTAGATGTGCAATAATGTATAATTTTTCCCAGTAGGGTTGTCACCTGTTTAAAAACTATAAATCTTCACCGTCCTTTGGATAAAAAAATGAGATACCAAATGGATGTGCTTGGCCTTCGCTATAAAAACTTTAATCTTTTTAGTAGGGTTGCCACCTTTTTAAAATCACTATCTCATCCTTACGAGTATAAAGCAAAGCCGGGATTTTTTTACCATGCTAATATCGAAAACTACCTAATAGATTTGGACAAGATTTTATTTACTATAATCAGTATCGATACGGGTATTATCTTTAGTACTTAGAATGTCTGTAGGATTGCCACCTGTCTAAAAACTTTCCGTATAAAAACTGCCCGTTCGTTAAGTTACAAAAAGTGAGATGTCAAATGAAAGGGCTTGGCCTCTGGCTGTTATTCTTTGAGTAGGGTTACCACTTTTTAATAATTATAAGATATCCACCGTTCGTTTGACTAAAAAATGAGGGACCAAGTGAGAGGATATGACCTCCGCTTGTGTAATAAGCTTAAATTTTTTTTTAGTTGGGTTGTCACCTAATGAAAAATTAGCACCTTAGATATAAGTATGTAATACGTGAAAACATTTTTTATTAATTACATCAGATATGGGTGTTTCCAGCGGAAGGTCCACCACGACAAAAAAAGTTTTATATCTAACGTATTTACGGGCCGATTTGTCTGCTTTTTAAAATATATACTGGCTATGTAAGTAGAATCATGTTTGCATAAAATGGTCTCCCTAGCTGGTGCCAAGGTCGAGATATTTCGAAAAACCGTATTTATGGTCCGATTTGGTTCGAATTTGGCGTATGTGGTTGAAACATAATAAATCATAGATTTCTAATAAATTGACCCTGAATTGGCGCTGAAGTCAAAATATAAAGTATATTCTACATAAAATACATGTTTCATTTGCGTTGAAAATTCATTTAAAAGCAATATTAACAAAAATATAACGATGGAAATTTATGTCACGTGACGCCACGTCACGTCACGTTTCACACTTGGTGTTGTAAAAGAGAATTGAAACAATTTGCATTAATTCAAAAAACTCTAAAAACAACTAGGATTGCTCCAAATCATATCAAAATCAGTTTCATCAAAATAGCCATCCACAATTCGCAGAGTTTTGCGATTTTGTAAGAAAAGAAAAAATCAACTTCCATTTTTTGTCACGTAACGAACCTCTCTTTAAATGCTTATATTTCAGGACCAAGCAGTTCGATTGATTTAATTTTTCGGTTAAATATAGAGCTAATTACGTGCTATACAATGGTCCAAAAAAGTTAAAGAAAACAAATGGTATTCCTTTTTTGTATCACATTGAAATCGTACGACTGTCACGTGCGCCACCATGGGAATGCCCATATGCAAAGTTAATTTCATAAAACAAAAGAAGTAAAAGGGTGTGGTCTCCGGATGTGCAATAAGCTTTAATTTTTTTGAGCGGGGTTGCCACCTATTTAAAAATTACCATCTTAT
>NW_023458568.1:17712498-17729806 GCF_013731165.1 Rhagoletis pomonella | reverse complement strand
AAAAAATGAAGTTTCACAGGAAAGGGCTTGGCCTTCAGAAGAGGGATCCCACCTGTGTGAAAGTTTATAAGACATGGGCTGTTCGTTGGAATCCGAAATATAATTAAATATTACCACCTTACATATAATACGTGAATGCATTTTTTGTTAGTTACATCAGATTTGCCCAGTTCATTCTTTTAAACTATTTAGGTCTCAAGCCCTTCCCAGGCTTCAGATATGCAATGACGTTTTATTTTTTCGAATAGGGTTGCCACCCATGCGAAAAATTATAAGGTATGGGCGGTTCGCTGGAATACGAAAAATTAGGTAGCCCCTAGATGTGTTTTTTTTTTAATGGAGTTGCCGCCTGTCTAAAAGGGTATGGTCTCCGGATGTGCAATAAGCTTAAATTTTTTTGAGCGGGGTTGCCACCTATTTAAAAATTACCATCTTATGTATAATACGTGAAGGCATTTTTTATTAATTACATCAGATTTGCACAGTTAATTCGATAAAAAAATTAAGTTTCACAGGAAAGGGCTTGGCCTTCAGAAGAGGGATCCACGGTCCCGTTTTCGGCGGGACTGTCCCGGATTTTAGAGCCATGTCCCGGTTTTTGGGAAGAAAAAATTTTAGACATCTCGTAAAAAAAATTAGAACTGTTAATATATATGTAAAATAAGGTGGTCAAATTGTTCAGACGACAGTTTTTCGACGAATCGCATGGTATTTTCGGTTTCTCTATATAATTCTAAGAGAAAATGTAGAAGAAACTATAAGTCGGAAATTAGACTCTTTTTTAAAAGAAAAATTTACTTGTTCTCAAAATTTTATTTTTTCGTTACATGCCGATTTTGGAAAGTTCACCTTTTACCGTCCAAAATCCGTATCAAATTTAAAAACGCACCACATATTGACAAGTTCTAACAATTTATTTTTTTTGTAATTTTTACTTATTTGTTTGTAAATGGTTTACTCTTTAACAACAGTCGTATAAATCTAAGTTTAAACTTTGTCCAATATTTAGAAAAAAATTAGCAAACTTTTGTAAAAATTGAAGCCTTTTCAGATGGATTTCTTAGAAAGATTTTGGGTATAGAGTTTCGTGGTACACTCAGTGTTGTTAAAGTGCAATTAGCTAAGATTTACCGTCGAAAAAAGGCATTATTGTATGGAAGAGGCACTGTCAGCGAAAAAATTGGGAAAAATCAACGGTAAGTCCTAGACGCCTTCATATCAAGTTTTTGTTCTTAAAATACAAAAAGCGTTTCTTTTTAATGTTTGTTAATCTTTTAAGTTACAAGTTAGAAAAACAGATGTATTTTGCTACCTAAACGTGAAAACGTGCCAAGTCCACTTTAATAAAAATTTAGTTTTTGATGCAGAATGACAGATAATGAGAAACTATATCGCTTTTTCGTCTCTCCTGAACAACTTCAAAAAAATGGACTTGGCACATTTTCTCCTGTAGGTAATGATTTGCTTTTTAAAAATGGTTTATACAAAAAAAGAAATGTAAAAAACTTAAATACACACATTTTATATGTAAAAGCTTTAAGAAAAGGGTAAAAAAAATAATAATATTCTGAAAAGGTATTTTTTTCATTTAATAATGCGCTGGCTCATTTCCGAGCCATAGTTTCTTCTATACTCTCTCTTAGAATTATCTGCAGAATCAGGAAATACCATGCTATTTATTAAAATCGACATTGGCCCAGCCTAGTGTATATACATTCATATACATATGTTTACATATCGTCGTTTAAAGTGCAAAACCGCGTATCAACAAAATGCAAAACCGCGTATCAGTAAAATGCAAAACCGCGTATGTGAAGTTGTAGAAATTATTTTCTAAAGTTTAAAAACACCCATATTTCAAAATGGTTCTCTTTTTTCTAAAGCAATCGCATATCTGCCTAGTATATTTCAGGACGAATGGATAAGGATTGAGCCAAGAGCTTGTGTGAGCAAATCCAATTTTTGGCAGCCAATGCCAGTTACGCGGTTTTGCAGAATCACGATACGCGGTTTTGTACTTTAAACGACGATATGCTATTAAAGTCAAAAATTGTAGTTACGAATTCATTTTAAACAAGGAATTCAAGCCGTGGCTTTTTAAACAAAATGAGTACACAAAGTATGTTCGACATTTTTTTGTTTGGAAGAAACTGCCAAAAATCAACGCGATTTTTTACCAGCTTCAAACAGGCGCTTAGTTATACAACAGTGTCAACTTGTAGGCAAATTTATTGAATTTTTCTGAGTTTTGCACGAAGTTTAGATAAATTTTTATGTTTCCGTTGTAGTATGAACTAGGTTTTTATAAAAAATTCGCGGAAAAATTTAAGTAAAAAAGTAACATATGTACATTGTGAAAAATTCCCCTTGCCAAATACATACATACCGTCGTTTAAAGTACAAAGCCGCGTATCAACAAAATGCAAAACCGCGTATCAGGATAATGCAAAACCGCGTATATGAGGTTGCAAAAATTATTTTCTAGAGAGTAAAAACACTCATATTTCAAAATGTTTTTTTTTTTATAAAGCAATCGCATTTCTGGCTAGTATATTTCAGGACGAATGGATAAGGATTGAGCCAAGAGCTTGTGTGACCAAATCCAATATTTGGCTGCAAATGTCAGTTACTCGGTTTTGCAGAATGACGATACGCGGTTTTGTACTTTAAACGACGATATGTATATAGAAATTTATAATTTATAATTCGTTGTGATTTTTATTTCAACTTTAATTTATCTTTTAAATTAATTAAAAGTATTAGCATTGAAATTTTGCATTATGGAAATTTGTATCTATATTTTTTATTTTTTTTTTGTTTTTTTTTTATGTTTTCTTATTTTAAATAGGAAATGTTCAAATATACAGCAATGAAGTTGATGTCCTGGTTTCAATAATGCAAAAGTTGGCAACCGTGGAGGGCTCCCACCTGTGTGAAAATTTATAAGACAGGGGCTGTTCGTTGGAATACGAAAAATAATTAAAAACAAGTAAGAAAGTCTAAGTTCGGGCGGAGCCGAACATTAAATACCCGGCGCAAGTATTAAATATATGTTTTTTCACCCTTCCGAAACCTTCCGCTAGATGGTAAGCCGAGGTGTATCAATTTTGAGTAAATTAGCGTCCTTCAATTTCGAAATATTGAAGTTTCAAGCATTTATTAAATTTACCGTTATATGAGAATCGGCCGATATTTTAGTCCGATTTCAATAATTTTCAACGTTTTGCTTACACGTGGCAAGTACAATAACCATACCGAGTTTGGTACAAATTGGTAGAACGGTTACCGATATACTTATATGTGATCATAAGTGGGCGGTGCCACGCCCATTTTCCAAAATTTTACCATAAACGTATTTCTTGGTAAAGAATTGTTGCAAGCATCAATTTTGAATAAATTAGCTTCAATATTTAATGATTTATCGAAGATTTTGTATTTCTCTAAATTACCGTTATATGGGATGTGGGCGTGGTTATTGTCCGATTTTAAAAATTTTCTGCGATTTTGTATGCTGTACCAAGACCAACAACTGTGCCAAGTTTGGAAGAAATTGGTGCAGCGGTTACCAAGATATACACATGTAACCATAAGTGGGCGTGGCTACGCCCATTTTCCAAAAATTTATAATATTCTTATTTTTCGTCTAAAACTTATTATAAATATAAATTTTGAGTGAATAATCTCCAGTAGTTACTAAAATATCGCAGTTTTCGTATTTCTGAAAATTACCGTTATGTGGGAAGTAGGCGTGGTTATTGAGCGATTTTAATAATTTTCGGCCATTTGGTATGTTATGCGAAGGCCAACAACTGTGCCAAGTTTGAAAGAAATTGGTGCAGCGGTTACCAAGATATACACATGTAACCATAAGTGGGCGTGGCTACGCCCATTTTCCAAAAATTTATAATATTCTTATTTTTCGTCTAAAAATTATTGTAAATATCAATTTTGAGTGAATTATCTTCAGTAGTTACTAAAATATCGCAGTTTTCGTATTTCTGGAAATTACCGTTATATGGGAAGTGGACGTGGTTAAAGTCCGATTTCGCCCATTTTCAATACCAACCTACCTTGGATTAAGGGAAACCTACATACCAAATTTCGTTGAGATATCTCAATTTTTGCTCGAGTTATCGTGTACACGGACGGATGGACAGACGGACCGACGGACGGGCAGACAGACATGGCTTAATCGATTTCTTTCTTCATCCTGATCATTTATGTATACGTTAGTCTATATCTATCTCGATTCGTTTTGGCTGTTACAAACAACCGTTATGTGAACAAAATTAATATACCCTTGTGCACAAGTGCGCTCGGGTATAATTACCACCTTAAATATAATACGTGAAGGCATTTTTTGTTAATTACATCAGATTTGCCCAGTTCATTCATTTAAAAAAATTAGGTCTCAATCCCTTCTCAGGCTTCAGATGTGCAATGACGTTTTATTTTTTCGAAGAGGGTTGCCACCCATGTGAAAAATTATAAGGTATGGGCGGTTCGCTGGAATACGAAAAATTAGTTGGCCTCTAGATGTGCAATAATGTTTTTTTTTTTTAATGGAGTTGCCGCCTGCCTAAAAAATTTATAAGATCCACACCGTTCGTTGCATTAAAAATATAAGTTGTCAAAAAAAGGGCTTGGCAATTAAGTATGCAATAAGGCTTTATTTATTTTTATAGGGTTGTCACCTACTTTCTCCAAATGCTTATATGTATGTACTTACTTATTTACGCATTCAGCGCGTGGTAAAGCTTCGCGAATACTAGACCATCTAGTAAAAAATAAAATAAAATATGAGGCATTTCATGTCACCGCGGCCACCTCAGTGCGCGACCTCTAAGGATTTGGATGAAAGTTTATGAGATTGAAGGTCTAGGTCAGCGTGGCCACAGATACATTTTTTTCCTACCTAAATTTCCTACCATAACCAACCAAAACCTACCAAACCTTTTTTTTGATTTTTAATATTTTTTTTCAATGTCAAATTTATTAAAAACATAGCTAACATAACATTTAGTAAAACTAAAACAAGGCTGGTACAAAAAAAAATATCAATATAAAAAATCTTGTTGCAGCCAAGATACGCACCCGCCTCTGTGCAGCAAAAAATGTGCGCCCAAATATGCAAGGAAAGCTTAACGTCGAAAAGCTGCAATCACAACAGACAGCCAGCGCTTTCGCTACTCGACTCTCACACCTGCTCTCAGAGAGCACTCTTCAACAAACCGACATATGCGAGCAGTGGAACCACATTTCCCGCTCATTAAGTACCGCCGCCGAAGAAGTAGTCGGATTTCAGCGAGCCCGAAAGAACAACTGGTACGATGAGGAGTGTCAGGAAGCTGCAGAGAAAAAAGATGCCGCCTACAGGGCCACGCTGCGATCGGGCGCAACGCGCGCTATGTCGGACCGCTATAGGGGTCTGAAGAGGGAAGCGAGACGTATTTGCCGCAACAAGAAGAGAGAGGCAGAAATACGTGAGTGCGAAGAGCTTGAAATGCTGGCCGATAGGAGGAATGCCCGAAAATTTTACCTCTCTGGTGGTTAGGCGACTTACGGAAGGTTTAAAGACCGGGCGCACTCCTGTAAGAACAATAATGGCGACCTAGTAACGGATGTCCAGAGCGTACCTAAATTATGGAGGGAACACTTTTCCGCCCTACTAAATGGTAGCAGCACGGAAAGTTGTGGAGAAGAAGAACCCGAGCCCGCAGTCGATGATGACGGAGTCGACGTTCCACCGCCTGACTATGACGAGGTACGTATAGCAATAACGCGGCTGAAAAACAACAAAGCCGCTGGAGCTGACAGCCTGCCAGCTGAGCTATTCAAGTACGGCGGCGAGGAGTTGATAAGGTGCATGCATCAACTCTTGTGCAGAATATGGTCAGATGAACGCATGCCCGACGACTAGAATTTAAGTGTGCTCTGCCCATTCCACAAGAAAGGTGACCCCGCCATTCGCGCCAACTACCGCGGGATCAGCCTTCTAAGCATAGGTTACAAGGTCTTATCGAGCGTATTGTGTGAAAGACTGAAGCCCACCGTCAATGAACTGATTGGGCCTTATCAGTGTGGCTTTAGACCTGGCAAATCCACCATAGACCAGGTATTCACAATACGCCAAATCTTGGAAAAGACCCGCGAGAAAAGGATCGACACTCACCACCTATTTGTCGACTTTAAAGCCGCTTTTGACAGCACTAAAAGCAGTTGCCTATACGCCGCTATGTCTGAATTTGGCATCCCCTCAAAACTCATACGGCTGTGTAAAATGACGTTGAGCAATACCACCAGCTCCGTCAGAATTGGAAAAGACCTCTCCGAGCCGTTCGCCACAAAACGGGGTTTCAGACAGGGCGACTCCCTTTCGTGTGACTTCTTTAATCTGATGTTGGAGAAGATAATAAGAGCTGGAGAACTGAACCGCTCAGGAACAATTTAATACAAGAGCGTGCAATTGCTGGCTTATGCCGATGACATCGACATCATCGGTAACAAAAACCGCGAAGTCTGTTCTGCCTTTTCCAAGTTGGATAGGGAAGCAAAGCGCATGGGTCTGGTGGTAAACGAGGACAAGACGAAGTATCTCCTGTCATCAAACAAACAGTCAGCACATTCGCGCCATGGCACCCACGTCACTGTTGACAGTAACAATTTCGAGAAAGTAGAGAATTTCGTTTACTTGGGAACCAGCATTAACACCGATAATAATGTCAGCATTGAAATCCAACGTGGAATCACTCTTGCCAACAAGTGCTACTTTGGACTGAGTAGGCAATTCAGGAGTAAAGTCCTCTCTCGACGTACGAAAACCACGCTCTATAAGTCACTCATCATGCCCGTGCTGGTATATGGCGCAGAAGCACGGACAATGACAACATCCGATGAGGCGGCTCTTGGACTGTTTGAGAGAAAGATTTTGCGGAAGATTTACGGGCCTTTGCGCGTTGGCGACGGCGAGTACCGCAGACGATGGAACGATGAGCTGTATGAGCTTTACAACGATATGGACATAGTGCAGCGAATTAAAATACAGCGGTTCCGCTGGCTTGGTCATTTCGTTCGAATGGACACCGACGCTCCAGCTCTGAAAGTATTCACCTCGGAACCCGCTGGTGGTAGCAGAGGAAGAGGGAGGCCCCCACTGCGATGGAAGAAGGACTTGGCTTCACTTGGCGTTTCCAATTGGCGTCAGTTGGCACAGAGGAGAAACGACTGGCGTGCTTTGCTGAACTCGGCCAAAATCGCTTAGGCGGTTACAGCGCCAAAAAAGAAGAAGAAGAGAAGACATACATATCGTCGTTAGATACGAATAAAGTCGCGCGCTCAAAAGTTGACAGCGAAAACAGACGCGTAACAAATTTCAGCGAAGAAGGATTCCTAACATAGGCGAGGGCAAAGGCAGACGCGTTAACCTCTTTTACGGCGAAGAAAGACGAAGAAGACTTATTTTTGCAGTCAACTATGTTTGCGAGTATACGAATCCCCCAAAAAGTTTTTCCGGAATGATGTTGAATCCATGTTTACGCGTCTTTTTTCGCAAATTTTTTTCATGCATCTTTTTCGCTGTCAAAACACCCGAACGTCTTTATTCGTGTCAAGTGACTACATATATTATTATTATTACCTCGGAGATACCCGCGTTGCAACCTTAGAAGATATATTGTGCTAATTCCGAATATACTCTGGGGTTTCCTTCACCGGCCCACAAAACCTACTGTCAGTCTCTACAGAAAGACCCTTTAATTCAATCGGTACGTTAACTTGCAGTGTTCTGTCAGGTAGCCAGTAAGAGTTTTAAATTCAAGGTATATTTCGGAGTTTCTCTTGAAAAGTTATGAATATCTTTGATTGTATTCCCTTCGACTTCCGCCAGTGTGCAGCAATTCCCAGCTAGCTCCTAAGTAGGTCTGCAGTGTATCCTTTAGATGTACCGCAGAAAGGCTCGGAACCATGCAAACGCATTTGCAAGATGTTGCAAGTTGTTGCCATCAAACCCTTCATGTCCCTGAACCCTCCACAACGGTACGCTATTGCGGGCGCCCAGGTGGCTCAAGAGTTCACAAGCCTTGATGCCGTTTTAAAATACTCTAAGGCTTCTACGATAAAATTCGAGAAGACAGATTTCGATTGCGAAGACCTGCGCCCAGAATATGGTTGGGTACAAGCCCATTGGCAGACTTTCCTGGAATCTTGGTCCAAGTACGCCATAAAGTATATATCGATGTTCGTATTGTATATTGGCAATAATAAGGGTATACGTTTGTACTGAGGAATCATGTTTTCGGCCGCCGGTATACGAACGCACCGGTGAAATATTCATTTAAAAAAAAATTGCTAAAATGTTTGGAGATACATATTTTCTATTTTTATAACTATTACTCGTAGACCCGAAACCTACCAAAATCCAATCAAGCCTACCAACCTACCAAATCGAAAAAAACCTACCAGTTTTGGTAGGAAAAGCCCATGTTTGGTAACACTGGTCTAGGTGACATGAATTACCGATAGAACGTAGGGTGGCCTATTTACACGGAACTTAAATTTTAAGAAAACGTCATACAAACCTTTCTTTAAGGTGCTGTATCTTGGAAACCTTTTAACGAAACTTAATGAAAAAAAAAATGTATTTCTTCCGTTTTATTATGGGCTTTAATTGTACATTTTTTACATTAATGTGCAACGTATAAAAAAAAAATTAGTTGAACATTTTTTTATTTTTTTTTGATTATAGAATTTTTAAAAATTTTTATTTTTACATATAAACATTGTCTATAGTATCAGCTTTGAGTGCCCAAATAGGCTTAATGGGCTACTTATGTGTATGGACTCTAGATCGTCTAACGCTCAAGCAATGCGATAAATAAACATTGAAATTTTATGAAATTGTATATTTTTGAAAGAGGAAAGATGTGTAAAAAACAAAAACAATATGAACAAATCATAATAACTTTACTAAAGGGTCTGAAATCACGAAAATCCCTTCAAGGAAATGGCAGAATTGAACTTTGTTGCAAGTTTACATAGGAAATCTGCTTGCGACGGGATTGGAGGCAATTTTAAGAAAGGTAAGAATAATTTAGATGTAATTGTTAAAGTTTGTTGAATTTTTATAATTTTTGTACGTAGTTTGTAATGTTGATTAAAGGGGCGCTGGTTATGTAATGTGCTAGATTTTATAAAAAATTATACATATTAAATAGACAAAAGAAAAATAGCTAAAACTGGCCAAAGGTCACTTAACTTAATCAAGAGACCACAAGTTTATGTTATACGTACAATAAACGACAGAGCGCATAACGAAAATTCAATTTTATTCGCAGTTAACAGGCTTCCACACAGATGAGAAAGATACTAAAACGTAAAGAAATAAATTCATTAGTAAGATCGAAATTTGCAAGTGTTTATAAATTTATTCACACACATACATATATGGCATACATATGGACATCTTTGTGCTCACCAAATATGCAAAAGTTAGATACGTAATTGCAAATTATTTATGTACCCTTTCAAATATCGTCATCCTCAGCGTTGGCTGCATTGGAAGCGAGAGACCGTAAGCTTCCTCACCGTTCTTATCCCCTGGGAATTGCGTATCAAGGAGATCGAGTCGCATTTTGGCTCCGGCGTAGCATCCCATTTCACTTTTCTTCGCTGGCTTATGTGGGTAAACATCATGATTGCCATACCATTGGTGGCATTCGTCATCGGGCCTGAGGTGAGTTACGCTGAATAATTCTAATCATTTCGTCAATGTCAAATTTTCGCGTCATAATGCCATCTTGTCTGCAAACTTTCATTCCATATCTATGTACGTACATATGTATGTATGTATGTACTTACTTTTCATCATTCCTACGTCAATGTCGTCATCTGCGTAAACCGCGGTCATTTATCAATGTGTTGGACTTCGACAGTACTTTGCTACGAAGAAAGATGAGACCGATCCCCGTAAGCGTATGACCGAGCATGAGTATAAAGTGGCTGGAAATTTCTTTACATACTGGGAATTCGAAGGTTACATTAAATATTCGCCAATGTTTTACGGGTAAGTAAAAAAATAAATATAATAATCAAAAAAATGTTATTAGTAATTTTGTATACATTTGTATGCAATTAAAGGCAATGACTGAACAACTTTGTTTTATAAAATTTATCATAATTTGCCATTTTTGCTTTCAGTTATTATTCGAACATATCCGGTGCCAGTACGTTGGGCTATAAATTACCAATGGCTTACTTTCTAACAGCTGTTGTTGTTTATATATACAGCTTTGTGGCCACCCTGAGGAAGTAAGTAAAGCAAGAGTAAACTGTTATTATTTAAATTTCAAAAATAGAAATTCAAATGAATTATTTGATTTTCCTTAAAATTGATTTACAACTTTAAAGTTATTCCAAAATTGTAAGATATGTTTGTAGCTTGAAATATTTTATAGAATGAATAGCGAAAAATCAGGGTCAGGAGATTCTCACTAATGATTATTCCTTCTTATTTATTTATGAGATTTGTCACGGTAGAGGATATTCCATATTTATTTATCGCGCATGAATAATGCTAGCAAATTTAACTTGGCTCATTGTTCGAGTACTTACGTCCACTTGTTGCGTACGTGCAGAGTGCATTTGCCTAAACCGTATGCATGTAAATGCGTAACGAAAAGAGATATAATTTGCTTTATAATCTATGAATCTCAAGTGTTTATTATCCAATATGTTTGATTACAATGAAAATTCTAATTCAAAGTGCCAGAGGGGCGGATTTGAAAGTTAACGATGTGAAAGCGGTGGCGGTCAGTAGAAGACTAAAAAACTTAGGCTGGCGCGCTCGGGTCTCCTCGTACCGTCGATTTACAATTCAAAAATCGGAAAAACACGCCACCCAAATTTACGATATACAAGTTAATATTCTAAAAAGGTTTACAATTCATTTGGTAGGTAATCCATCTTCAAATTTGAAAAAATACAAAATTTAAAAAGCAAAATCGCGCAGCTGTCCCTCGTCTACAAATCTATCAGATTTATGCCCATGTTCTCAACACTCATATTCGGAGTGCGATTAACAAAAAATTTTCGGCTGTCTTTCAATCGTGGTGAACCGGTTTGGAAAATCGAGTCCATCACCATTTTATCGCACACCATCTTAAAAAGAGGCGCATATAGAGATGATACTTATTTCATGCACCCTTACTAATTCCTCTTACTCATTAAATAGTTTGAGTTTTCTTTTTTAAACAGATGACAACCCTCATTAATATCCTTAATATTCAAACTAAATATTTCCTAAGACTCCTTCGCTTGATGTCCACATTTTAATATTTCATACAATAACTTATGTATAATTTAAATAAAATGGGCTTTTTAAACAGATGGCGCCACTGTTAAATATATTTTCAAACTAAAACCTCTTTAAACCTTTTTCGTGTGGCACCCATATTCTTATACATATTTAAATTTTCTAATTCCCTTAATTCAAGTTGTATTTAATTTAAAAAACGGAGAACAACGCCCCTACATTCAGTTTAGAAATAAAGTTATCTCAAAGCCATTTTGATTGATATATGTACATATTATAGTAACTTATTTAACCAATTGTATACATTCACATGTGACCGCTGTGTTGTAGTGGTTAGCAGTGCGCGCTACCATTCCGAAGGGCCTGGGCTCAAGCCCGATTCAAACCAACATCAAAAAATTAGAAGCAAAAAAAGTTTTTCTAATAACAGTCGCCCCTCGGCAGGCAATGGCAAACCTCCGAGTGTGTTTCTGCCATGAAAAACAGCTTCTCAAAAAAATACAATCGCCATTCGGAGTCGACGTAAAACTTTATGCCCCCTTTGTGCGACAACATCAAGGTGCACGCCACAAATCGGAAGAAAAGCTCGGCCAAACACTAACATATGTGTTAGCGCCAATCTATTATTATTATACATTCAGTTTAAATTTATAAACAGATGGTAAAAATGTTTAAATATTTTCAAAGTAAAACCTTTTTCGTCTGACACCCGTATTGTGATGCATTATATATTATCTAATTCGCTTAATTTGAGTAGAATTAAATTTTTCAAACAAGTGACAACCTTTTATACATGTAGTTTGGAAATAAAGTTTTTTCAAAACCATTTTGATTGATATCCTCTTCTTCTTCTTTATTGTCGCTGTAACCACCTACGCGATTTTGGCCGAGTAAAAAACAGCACACCAGTCATTTATCTTCTGTGCCAACTGACTCCAATTGGAAATGGCAAGTGAAACCAAGTCCTTCTCCACCTGGAACGCAGAGGAGGCCTTCCTGAGGCATCGCGACACGCGTTGAACATTTTCGTCCATTCGTCTATATTGTTGTAAAGCTCTTAGAGCTCATCGTTCCATCGTCTGCGGTATTCGCCATCGCTTCATCAGATGTTTTAATTGTCCATGCCGTCGCGCCATATACCAGTAGCTCGTTTTTGTAACAATTCTCTACCAACGCGAATCCATATATGAATTCGCCGCCGTTTTCTCTACTGCTAATGAGTAGTAGAGTATGATGTATATTCTCTACCAGTAGAGAAATAATCGGTAGAGAAGAGTTACAGAAACGAGCTACAGGACAGGCTTGATGAGTGACTTTACTTCCCAATTTCCTACTCAGTCTAAAGTAGCACTTGTTGGCAAGAATGATTCTCCGTTGGAATTATTATTGGTGTTAACGCTGATTCCGAAATAAACGAAGTCGTCTACTTTTTCAAACTTGTAATCAACAGTGTCGAGGGTGCCAAGAAGCATATGCTCTAACTGTTGTTTTGTCCTCGTTCACCAACAGACCCATTCGTTTTGCTTCTCTATCTAGCCCCGAGAAGGCAGAACAGACGTAGCCATGGGCGTACGCAGGAGCAAGCCCCCTCCCCTAAATTCCAAAGTTTCATTGTGAGTTTATTTCTATTAACTTATAATCAATTTCCGATTCAAAAAATTTGTGCAATGAATTAAAACTTTGGGTATCTTCACATCAATTTCGGTAGTTTTGGTAAACTGCTGGTTGTTCCTCGATAATTTTATCAACTGTGAACGTCCTTTTCAGCTTACTTTTGTTAGTCTGATAAACAGTCATTTACTTAAAAAAGGTAAAATAATTATTATCTGCAAAGAACGTAAATCTATAAGAAGAGATAACACGTTATAATTGTAACGAGTGGGAACATCAGGAGTGGGCTTTCTCTTTTACCCAAATACGTTTTGTGATTGGATGAAAAGAGAAGGCGCGCTCCTGATGTTCACACTCGATACAATTATAACGTGTTGTCTCCTCTTATAGATTTACGTTCTTTATTGTCTGTTAAGATTTTCTCTTATTTTATACTTGAATTTATGTTTAGTTATGCTTAGCGTTCACAGAGTTGTTGTAGAAAAAACAAAAATGAAATCATCACTAAAACAATTTATCGATTTGCAGAAGACACTCGAAGACTATTGTTTAAATCGGGGCTGCTCAAAATTTTTATAATGAAGTGAAATGACAATATATCTAAAAAATTTATGTGTACACTAAAGGCCTCGCCAGATAGAAATTATTTTCTGCGTCACAGGGATGCTTTTGACTGACATCGAAGTTAACTCTGTGATTTTGAATAGAAGACGCCGCATTGACAACGCATGCATTAGAGGTATACGCCGCCGGGCCACGCCGCCGCCGCCGCCGTTCTTTGTCATTTCACACGCGCCGCCGCCGAGTTACGAAAATATCGGCGCGGCGGCGGCGTTCGGCGCCTAAGGAATTTTGTACAAAATTTTCATATTGTATGCACATTGAAATACATCGTTTGAAGGAACTAAATACTACTCGTATAAAAACACTATTTTACGAAATGAAAATTACATTTTTAAAAGGGTTTTTTTTTTGCATAACTTGGGCCACTGAACATTAAAAAAAAAGCGTAACTCAGAAAAAAACATATGTGACACGTTTTTCGATCGAAAGCGTTTATTACAGTTAAATTAGGGTCGAATACTGGTAATCTGACGATTTTTTCCGCAGTAGAAATTTTTTTTTAATACTACAACAATACTACTTTTTTATATACTACATCAACAAGAAAGTTATACTTTAACGCCAATATCTCAGAAAGCTGTTTTAACAGAAGCGCCCTTATTGCATCTAACTTCTCAATTATTGGAGATAAAACAAAGACTAGTGATTTTCCTGTGTTTTTTTTTTAACATTTTAAACAGAATTTTAATAAAAAGCAAACACTTTTTTTGCTAATTTTTACATTCGTAAGTTACTCTATTCTGGGGTCCCACAGACGTATACAAGAAATAGGTGGCTGTGTAAAAATTACGTTAGTATTCTTATGTAGTGGTCAAGCCCCAGGAAGGTTTTGCTCTCGCGCATCGCAATATTTTCTACACAGAATTAAAGTCCCCCTTTTTGGTAAAAATTACTATTATTTTGCATTACATTCTGCTCTCCTTAGAAAAATTTGGCGCTTAATATATTAGTGGAAATTTTAACCATTTATAAGCCATTTTTCAAACAGTGGGTCAAAAAGACCCGTTCTGGTGGGAGTTGATGGGTTAAACTTTTGGAAAAAAGTAGGCCAATCTTATTTTCCGCAAACCCGCAAAAAATAACCCGCAAAAAATCCTAAGAACTCCGTAATTTAACATAACGGTTGATAAGCTTATTGCAAAAATTTATTGATAGCGACATAAATTACCCCAATAACTTAACCTTTAAATTTTTTTATTTCTTTAAATTGAAATAGTACATACGGATTTGCAGAGTACATAGAGATGTATGTATATTAGGGTGCCCATCGAAAATCGTTTTTTTGTACGTTAGTACTACATATTTTCAAATTGTGGAAATTATCGATGGTCTAATTTTAAAAAATTCTTTGAAATTCAAGCAAAAATAGTCATTCAAAAACTCATGAATCTAGAAAATCGTAGTTTCTGACCTAAATCGACAGGCCGCGACCTCTAAATGGCCTTTAAAAAATCTATAAAAATAGGCAATAATATTTCTCATAAAAACGAATCAAATTAGGGGGTTGGGTCTTTAAATTTTCAAAAAAAGCATTTTCGATGGTAAACCTAATGTATGTACTATATAGACTTTCTTCTGTTCGGCAGCAGTCAATGAATGAATTAAATAGAATTATAATCTGATGACATGATAAGATTAGAAGCTTCATGGCTCTTTGGAATCTACCTTATGGGCAGTAGCGCCGGCGTTTCCAGACGCGCCGGCGTCGCCGCCGCCGCCGATTATTTTTGAAGTTGACCACGCCGCCGCCGCAAAGCCTGTCGGCGTAAACCTCTAGCATGCATGGCTGCAACTGATAAAAATCGCCCAACTCTCAACTTTTGACGCGCGTGAATGCGGCAAAACAACAATGTATGAAACGAATTCAAACCAGCTGACTTTTTGCCAATCAAAATGAGCCGTTTTGTTTGCGGCAACGTTTTCATTGTGCCGCCTCCCCATGTTATATGCGTCTTGTCAGTCAAAATCATCCCTGTGACGCAGTAAAGAATTTCTATTTGGCGGGGCCTTGAGACTTATTATGTAATTTAAATAAAGCTAAAGATACAAGTTTATTTTTATACCCGAGCGCACTTGTGCACAAGGGTATATTAATTTTGTTCACATAACGGTTGTTTGTAACAGCCAAAACGAATCGAGATAGATGTAGACAAATGTATACATAAATGCTCAGAATGAATAGAGAAGTCGACTAAGCCATGTCTGTCTGTCCGTCCGTCCGTGTACACGATAACTCGAGCAAAAGTTGAGATATCTCAACGAAATTTGGTACGTAGGTTTCCATTTATCCAAGACAGGTTGGTATTGAAAATGGGCGAAATCGGACAGTAACCACGCCCACTTCCCATATAACGATAATTTTCAAAAATACGAAAACTTCGATATTTTAGTAACACTGGAGATTATTCACTCAAAATTGATATTTACAATAAGTTTTAGACGAAAAATAAGAATATTATAAATTTTTTGAAAATGGGCGTAGCCACGCCCACTTATCGTTACATGTGTATATCTTGGTAACCGCTGCACCAATTTCTTCCACACTTGGCACAGTTTTGGCCTTGGTACAGCATACTAAATGACCGAAAATTTAAAAAATCGGACACTAACCACGCCCACATCACATATAACGGTAACTTAGAGAAATACAAAATCTTCGATAAATCAGTAAATATTAAAGCTAATTTATTCAAAATTAATACTTGCAACAATTCTTTACCAATAAATACGTTTATGGTAAAATTTTGGAAATTTGGAATTTTCAAAATTGATACTTGCAACAATTCTTTACCAATAAATACGTTTATGGTAAAATTTTGGAAATTTGGCGTGGCACCGCCCACTTATGATCACAGATATGTATCTCTGTAACCGTTTTACCAATTTGTACCCAACTCGGTGTTTTTATTGTGCTTGCCACATAAAAGCAAAGCGTTGAAAATTATTGAAATCGGACTAAAATTACGGCCGCTTTTCATATAACGGTAAATTTCAGAAAAGCTTGAAACTGCAATATTTCGAAATTTAACAACTTCCCTGTCCTCATACAATGCATTTTGTTAATGCCCCACGTCCACAGGTTTTTTGCTCTAATATGCTAAAGAACGTCCATACCCAGCAAAAAACACCATTACCACAGAAGCGAAAGTGGAAACGAGCTAGGCGATGGGAATCGCTTACCCTTTCGCTTCAGGAAGGCCTTATTTTAACATGGGCATGTCATTGGCGGTAAGCCCTTACCCGCAGCATTACCTTCAAACGAAGGGAGAACCCATGGATAAACAGAATCCAGAGAAGCGAACAAAGAATGCCTTACAGAGAAACTAATGTAGAATGCCCAGATGAGTACATACTTATTTATATTAAATCAAAAAATGTCTTAAAAGATTAAAATTAATTAAAATTTTTATAAATCAGTTTTTATACAAACATGTATGTATTTGGGTATTTAGATTTTACTTAAAAATCGGTATTTACATACATGCATATTCAATTAAGCTTAAAATTGTATTTCCTCACTCATGTACTTCACTTCATTGACTGACTTCAACTTCGCTGCAAATTGAACAAAGCAAAACATGATTTTTATGCGAGACAAATTTCCACAGAAAGTAACGGTAGAAAAAGAATTTTTGGATTTTCATTCTATTTTTCAGCTGACTACGATGCAGCATTCTACTTTGCATTCTCCGAAATGAAGCAAAGAAGCGAAATAAAAAAAATATTGTAGGACATTCTACTTTGCATTCCCTGAAATGAAGCAAA
>NW_023458568.1:17688617-17712488 GCF_013731165.1 Rhagoletis pomonella | reverse complement strand
GAAGCGAGACAAATAAAATATTGTAGGACATTCTACTTTGCATTCCCCGAAATCAAACAAAGAAGCGAAATAAATAAAATATTGTTGGACATTATACTTTGCATTACCGGCAATGCCTAAAAGAAGCGGAAAAATTCGAAGGCATTATAACGCTATGCCTTCTAGAACACGTTACCACTAAAAGCGATTACCGATTTTTTGCTGGGTATATACCATAACATATAATTTTTATAAATTGTTATATATTGCTTCAACTTGTTTTTGTTATTTTATTTTATGACTCCTATGTGACTCATGGACGTAGGACGAAACAGTTTCTTTGCCACGTTCAATGAGTCACATGTGAACACATCGAGCAAAGTTGTTTTTGAGTTACATTTAGGGATGTTCCGATACAAGTAAATACGACGCAATAACCACGCCCACATCCCATATAATGGTATTTTAGAGAAATACGAAATCTTCGATAAATCAGTAAATATTATAACAATAATAATAATAATAATAATATCCCAACGGTTTTTACCCTCCATTCCCGCCCATCCGCACGAAGGCGCAGTTAAAGCTAATTTATTCAAAATTGACGCTTGCAACAATTCTTAACCAAGAAATATGTTTGAGATAAAATTTTGGAAAATGGGCGTGGCATCGCCCACTTATGATTACATATATGTATCTCGTTAACCGTTTTGCCAATTTGTACCAAACTCGGTATGGTTATTGTGCTTGCCACATAAGAGCAAAACGTTGAAAATTATTATATTCAACAATTTTTATGAGCTTGAGGCTTTTTTTTGTGAAAACTTTTTGTGGAAAAGCAACAATAATTTGATAAAATGGTAGAAGTGATAGCTATTTCGGAAATCACCACATTTCCTCATCAGACTTCTTTCAGTAGGATTCGAACCGATGATCACCACTGACTCAGCCAGTTGCCTACGCACTGTGCTAAGTTTGCCTTGTTAATTCTTGTTGCGTATTTTCCACTATTTCACGTTGAAAATTATACAAATCGGATTAAAATTGAGGCCGCTTTTCATATAACGGTAAATTTCAGAACTGCTTGAAACTTCAAAATTTCGAAATTTAAGGACTCTAATTTATTCAAAATTGATAAGCCCCAGCTTACCATGTAGCGGTAGCTTTCGGAAAGGTGAAAGTCATATATTAAATACTTGCGCCGGGTATTTAATGTTCGGCTCCGCCCTAACATAGACTTTCATACTTGTTATTGTACGATTAGTGAATGAAAATTGTTAACAAATAGAGTATTTACATTAGGGCTGTGCGATTAATTGATTACTCAAAATTTTAATTATTCATAAAGTAAATAACTCAGTTATTCGATTAATTAGAAGTTATGATTACTCAAAAGTTCAGTTACTCGAGTAATCAAGATTTTTGATTAACCAAAAACAAAAATATTTGAGTAATTTGCTTTATGATTAATCCATATATGTAATACTCCTATATTGGCAGTAAGAGCTACCCTGCAAAAAATCCCGACTACTCCATGCATGTGTGTAAAGCGTACTCCCTAAGGATCAAGGAGTACTCCAAAATTAACCACAATTCATATAAAAAATATGGTCCAATTAACATTGCGATGTCCTAGGGCAGGACCATATACTCCATCCCTGCATTACATCAGAGTAGCACAAAACTACTCCAACATATTAACAATGGCATTGTTGTTATATTTTTTCGTTTGTATACGCTTTTGTTCTTCACTTCTCGAATGCTTTTTCGAAATTAATTAAAACCAAGCCAAAAATTAAAAATTACATGTTGCCTCTGATGGCATTTGAACCCGAACATGCTGGGAGCTAAGAACTAACAGCGAGCATCTCTACACGTTCAGCTACAGCCAGACATGCAAATGTGCTTTCAAATGCTCAACTTCAATGACATTTCGTTAAAACACGAGCAGTGATCGGATAACAAACAATAAGCTGGCGCAGAGACTCGAGTTGGTCCGATACAGCGTGACAGAGGAACACTTTTGTAAGTACTCCAATTTACCACAAATAGACTACATGGTCCAACGATTTTTGCAGGGTTCACGAAAGACGACGCTAAAAGTGCACCTGAAATTTGACATGGTCCATTACAGCATAACATGTGGCATATATGTAACCAGGTCGCTTCCTACCTACAGCAAAACATAGTCCCATCGGACCACCTGGTCTTCAAATTTTTGCAGGGAACGAAGTAATCCATACATGGACAGTTTCGACTCAAAACAAAAAGTAATGTATATAAGAAAAACGAAGTAATGCATACACGCACAGTTTCGGGTTAAAACCGAAATAATGGATATGACGAAAACCGAAATAATGCATACATGCAAGTTTGACAAAAACCGAAACAGTTCTGTGTAGGCGGTATGCGGCCTCGCTTAGGGATTATAACCCTCACTAAGTAGAATTCTCCTTTCTGTGTTGCCGGAAAAGAAGGGCGGAGGTATTTTTGCGGAGAACTTCTTTCCGCGTAGGTGGCGTTAGGCCGCGCTTAGGGATTATAACCCTTACTAAGTATAACTCTCCTTTCTGTGTTGCCGGAAAAGAGGGGCAGAAGTCTTTTTGCGCGGAACTTCTTTTTGCGTAGGCGGCCTTTGGCCGCGCTTAGGGATTATAACCTTTACCACGCAGAATTCTCCTTTCTGTGTTGCCGGAAAAAGGGGGGCGGAAATATTTTTGCGCAGAAGTTTTTTCTGCGTATTGGGCCTTGGGCGGCGCTTTAAGGATTATAACCCTGAAAACCGAAATATTGCATATGGCAAAAACTTAAATAAAGCATACATGCACAAAAACCGAAATAATGTCTAAATGCACAGTTTGGAATGGAAAAATAAACGCTTGCCAAAGAAAAATAGACTGATTAGTCGATATCGCGCCGATTCCAGTAGTTTTTTTGGATATGTACCGTTCGTAGAGAAGGGAGGTTAGGAACTGATTTGTAATTTTGTATTTATGACTTTTACTTTTACTTCTCTAAGCCTAACCTTTCCACCTGCCTCCATATGGTCGAAAAACTATCCAGCGTGGCCTTGTAGGCGGCATCGTTTTTCTATGCAGCTTCTTGACACTCCTCATCGAACCAGTTGTTCTTTCGGGCTCGCTGAATTCCGAATACTCCTTCGGCGGTGGTACTTAAGTAGCGGGAAATGTGGTTCCACTGCTCGTGTATGTCGGTTTGTTGAAGAGTGCTCTTAGAGAGCAGGTATGAGACTCGAGTGGCAAATAAGTTCCATCGATAACTTAAAGTTGTGCTACACAATGGCTAGAGGCGTCGCACTATAGGCAAAACACACTTCGCTTAGAAAAGATATAATGGAATGAAAATTTTTTTTATCGTGAAGATAAATGATCATATAATATAGGAAAACTATAGAGAAGTTACAACAATAATAACTTAACCCTCAAAATACCGTTCAAAACGTCACTTTTTTTTTGAAATTTTGGATTTTGGCTCCCATCGCACTAGAAAACACTATACTTAATACACCATTAGCACTGTTTCTGAAAGATTTCTCTTTATTTTATCTTAAGACTCGATTTTTGGGACATTGGATGCTGTACCCGAGGGGCCAGATTGGAAAAAGAAAAGCTATCTTTAAACTCTAATAACTCGTAAACTGTCAGCTTTCACAAAAAAATTTATATAAAACTAAAATAGTTATACTGATCGATTTCTTTACGAAAGTGCAGCATTTAACCCTTTAATGCAGAGTCTGTAATATATGAAACGCTTTTTAACCCTTTCAAGGCAGAGGCAAAATGGTTCTCAATATGTTTCCAACGTACTTTTTATTTATTTTTATATTTAATATTTTTATTTTATTTTTTTATTCATTTTTTTTTATTATTATTTTACTATGGAAAAATTTTCTACGATTAATATCTACGTCAACATGAGAAAAAGCACGTTCAAAAGCATATTGAGAACCTTTTTCCTCTGCCTTGAAAGGGTTAAAAAGCGTTTCATATATGACAGACTCTGCATTAAAGGGTTAAATGCTGCACTTTCGTAAAGATATCGATCAGTATAACTATTTTTGTTTTATATAAATTTTTTTGTGAAAGCTGATAGTTTTCGAGTTATTAGAGTTTAAAGGTAGCTTTTCTTTTTCCAATCTGGCTTGCGGGGCGCATTCTCTCAATTCAAGCAATCAGTGCTGCTTCGGAGCGAGTATTTTCTTTGGCAGGCAATATTATTACTGAAAAGCGGAATAGACTAGCCCCTAACACAGTTGACAATACTTTATTTCTAAATTCTTTTTACAATTTTGAATAAAATTCGAAACAAAAAAATACATAAGTATGTATGTATGTATATATTTCGTTAATTTTTTAAATATAATTTAAATGGAAAAAATAAATAAAAAAACATGAAGTTAAAAACTTTATTTTTTTCTTCTTTCCTTTGTACATTTTTTAGAAAAACTTGAGTTCACATTTTCTGTGATTTCTGGCGATAACTGAAAAGTTACGCAAAAACATATTTCGTCAATATTTCCAAGATGAATCTTTGGACATTTTTAAAATCTTATTTTCGTGTCCAGCGACCCAAAATAAGTTTAAAAAAGAAACATCTTTTTATTTTGTACTTTTTTTCCTCTTTAAGTTTATTAATGTGCGCATGTATGTACATGCGCACTCCTAAATCATACTTATTTCCCTCAGCTCTCTGCACATCACGCCAAGGCGAGTTGAAGTTTGCGCGCGTCAGGCATGTTGTTAAGTATGAGTATGATACACGATTGAGAGAATACAAAGGTTGCGCCGATCTCGGACCGCTATTCCTCTCTTACCGAATTTGACAGAATCGTTGTTTGCATGACGTCACACTGGTGCAACTTGTTTACGTTTTCCTTGCAACATTTTTTCTTCGTCTTCCATTCTTGCTCACGTTTTGGTATTTCTCTCTCGCAATTGCACCAGTGTGACGTCACACACAAGTTATTCTCAAAAATCCTCTCCGATCGGCGCAATCTTGTATTCTATCACTCTTGAGTATGATAGATACCTCCTGTTTAAGGGTGAATATGACGTTCGGGGGCATTTCAGTAAATATGAACGCATATAAGCAGAACAAATTATGGATGGTGAGTGGGATATATTCAGTCTGATCATACTCGCTGCGCTTCTCTGTTTGCAACACATTCCTTCTGCCAGGTCTGCAGATCGCATACCGTTTACTTCTAAAAGCAGGAAATATTCAACTATTCTTAACACAACGCTTTCTAGTGAAAGCCATCGTGTATGAGATATGCCCAAGATTTTGTTGGGTTTTACCGAACAGTAATTCCTTCAGTTCATGTATCCTCATTCGACTGTGGGAAAAGAAACTATATATGTTGCGGCACAGTGTCTCAATGCTTTTCGGCAGGATTTTACTTGAGTAAAGGTGAAGTGTGAAGTGAGTGGCACGTGCACTTTATATAAAATAAATCGGTATCTGCACTCAATAATGTTTTCAGCGCGCCCAAGTCCCCAGCCATAACATTAGCTCCATCAGTGGCCAAACAAATTAGGATTCTTATTTTTAAAGGCAGGATTGGCAAATGTTTAAATGTACAATTGGCCAATATTTAAATGCAAAATGATGTTTGAAATATATATTTTTATAATTAAGATTTTAAAAACTTAATTCAGCTATACGACCAAAATATTACTTTGCCTACCAACCTACCAAATGAAAAAGAAGACCAAATTCGGGCGGAAAAGGCCAATAGTGGCAACACTGAGATCAACATTAATAGCCCGAACACAATGAAAACGACGAGCTACAAACCACAGCTGTCAAATTATTTTAACACGTACTCTTATGTAGATAATTATTTTGGCGACGACCGGGCTACGCGACGGCTGTGGTTGTGGCCAGATTAGATCTATTTCTATTTTTCTGGCGACAGATAAGGTTCTTCCTCTTCTTTTATGTCAAACTCGTACAAATTCATGATGTCGCTGCCGCGTTCAAAGAAATCATGTCGCCATCGACAAAGCGCTTAGATAATAAAGATGACAAATTGGAAGCTGTGGTCGGTAGCTCGTCGTTTTCAATGTGTTCAGAACTTAACTCCAATCAACATATGTACGTATGTATGCTGCGTTTAGGTTATACATACATATATCCCCGAAGCTGAAGTGATTTTGTATGGAAAATCATTTATGCCCACATATTTGAATCAAACGCTGTTTGAGCATTTTGGTAATAAAAAATTGATTAACACATTTTTTTTCAACAATTTTTTACCTTAGAATGTTAGTTATATAAAAATTGAACGCAAAAATATTCCCATTGCTCTAAAAAACGTATACCTCGAAAATTAAAGTTATCTATGGGTGTTTCCATAGGAAGGTCTACCGCGACAAAAAAATATTTATGGGCCAATTTGTCTGTTTTTTTTTTTAAATACATATATACTGGCTATTTAAGTAGAAAAATTTTGGCGTAAGATGGTCTTGCTAGGTGGCGCCAAGGTCGAAAAGCCGTATTTATGGTCCGATTTGGTTCGAATTCGGCGTATGTAGTTGAAACATAATAAATCATAGATTTTCAAAAAATTTACTCTGAATTGGCGCTTAAATCAAATTACAAAGTATATTCGACATAAAATGCATGTGTTATTGGCGTTATAAATTCATTCGAAAGCAATATTAACAAAAATCTAACGATGGAAATTTATGTCACGTGACGTGACGTTTCACACTTAGGGTTGTAAAAGAAAGTTGAAACAAGTTGCATTAATTCAAAAAGCTCTACAAACAATTAGAATTGCTCCAAATCATATTAAAACACGTTTTATAAAAGAGCCCTGCACAATTCGCTGAGCTTTGCGATTTTTTAAGAAAAGAAAAAATCAACTTCAATTTTTTGCCACGTAACGACACTATCTTTAATTTATATCTAAGGATAATGCGGTTCGATTGTTTTAATGTACAGCTAATTATGTGCTATACAGTTGTCTAAAAAAAGTAAAAAAAAAACAAATAGTTTTCCTTTTTTGTATTTCATTGAAACGTACGACTGTCACGTACGTGACGTATGGAAATACCCATGTGAAAACCCTAAGTTACTAGACTGTAAAAGCTTGAAATACACCCCAAAATAAGCCAATATTTACCGCTGTTTCTACGACAGAAACCGAACTTATCACTTGCAAGGTTCATCTGTCTATAAATTTGAAATTCTATCTTCGAAACGCCGTATTTTCCTTCGAAATCACTTCATTAGTTCTCGTGCACTAAGCGCGTTTGTGAAGCTCTAAAAAATAACTCAACAACATTTGAGCAAGGCATCCATACCGGACGTAAAACGTATTCTAAGAGCAGGTTGAACTTGTACCAGAGCAGACTGGATGCAGCTGTGCCCAATGAGTGCCCGGCATGGGGAAAGACATCCCATCATCTTTTCGCATGCCCACTAAACCCCACTCAACTGACGCCTCTATCCCTATGGATGGACCCTATAGAAGCTGCACGCTTCTTGTGTCTCCCGTTAATATAGCTTGACGCCAACGATTGAGATGCTAGCCGATCTGGGCGGGGTTGTTGTAGCCACTACAACAACAACAACAACGTATTCTAAGTAATCGTTACACGATTACAGTAATAGTGATGGCTTGCGATGATGCGAGGTGGAAGTGGTGGACAACAAGGGCATTCCAGTCAGACCTAGGGCCAGAGCGTGGGTCCGGTCACGCCATCATGGCCGGAGAGCATCTTTAGGATGCTACAAATCAAGAATCCGGCTCTTCCAACGAGTGATTGGAGGGTCGAAGACCTTCATTTTCTTTGCACTAAAGTAAGTAAACTTAAACAATTACCTCATAACATAACAGGAAATTTAAGGCAAGCTTTTATAAACAATTGAATTGAATAACGTTGTAAGCGCCAGTTTACTCAAAATTAGTTTTTTCGCAGATTACGGTTAAAAATGCTTTCGCGTATCATAAGGTCATGAAATTTCTCAATTTTCATCAGTTTTCGGACATTAACCTACACTCCAAAGTAAGTAGTGAGTTGAAAATCGTTTTAAGTACAGGTGACCATGGCCAATTTAAAATTAACAATTGTAAAGTAAAAGTGCAATAATGGCAAATAACCTAAAGCACGTTTCGAAAATTGGATTGATATTAAAAATAAGAGGCTAATAAATAGTGGGGAAGAAATGGGAAAGGGGTATATAGGGGTTGTCTGTTGCAAAATAACGTGCAGCCGAAGTTATTTCCAAGCGCCGAAAAACTCCGAGCGACTGCTCTGCATTATGCGTAACTTACTTCGTAAAGCGGCTCAGAGGTATGTCTGATACCAAATGTACATTCTAAATTCCTACTTACATAAGGCGGTCACGTCTTTGTTAAAGTAAAGGAGATTCGTCAGTGACGTGGTAAGGACAGCCGGGTGAAGTGTAAGTTGCTGGTAAGGTATTCACCTGGCGGTCCTTACCACTTCCTTGCCGATTCTCCATTACTTTAACAAAGACGTTGCCGCCTTATGTAAGTACGAATTAAGAATGTACATTTGGTATCAGACATACCTCTGAGCCGCTTTACAAAGTAAGTTACGCATAATGCAGAGCCGTCGCTCGGAGTAGTTCGGCGCTTGGAAATAACTTCTGATGTACGTTATTTTGCAACTGAAAATGTAATGTGTCGTCGGAGGTATTCATTTTGCGCTTTACTAGTAGATGACATTGGCCATGATGACAATTTTGGTACTAAAAATTAAATAAAACATAGCTAACCTCGTAAGGTGCTTACCTATTTTCCCAGTGGGTCATCAGACAAGAAACACAAGTACATACATATAGGGGAAATGTGAATGAGAGTGTGATAACGAACTTTTATGTTGGATCATTTGAAACACAGATTACTACACAACATCATGCACAAGTACAAAATAATACAGTAGTGTACTGCTACAACCAGAGGTTCCCAAACTTATTTTTCTCGTAGAAGCCTTTAAAAAGTTAACTGGTATCGGTGGACCATCTGATGCTCATTTCTAACATATTCTCAAAGTTCATCAAAAAATGTGCAGATTAAATCTAACGATGTAAATTTGCATCGCAAGTGAGTTCCAAAACTAAATTCGGAGTGGCAAAAATAAAAATAAAATATTTTCTTGTGTTCTATTTATTAAAATAATGTGATTAGAAACTTATAATAATATAATAGATTAGCGCTTACACATATGTTAGTGTTTGGCCGAGCTTCTCCTCCGATTTGTGGCGTGTTAGATAGAGGGCTATGAAAAATTCCAACAAGCCTCGGATGAGACCCCCTTTTTCTTATGACGACCACGGCAAACGTATAAAGGACTATGATTTAAGGGTATGCACCTGGAATATCCGTACCCTTAATGGGGAAGGTGCCTCTGCCCGGCTGGTTGATGTCCTCGGGAAGACAAAGGCTGACATCACCGCCATCCAAGAAATGCGATGGACGGGGCAAGGTAAAGTAAGCGTGAAGCCTTGCGACGTCTACTACAGTTGCCACGTAAAGGAGCGCAAATTCGGTGTTGGATTCGTGGTAGGAGATAGACTCCGTCGCCGAGTACTGGCGTTCACCCCGGTGGACGAACGTCTAGCCACAATCCGCATCAAAGCTAGATTCTTCAACATCTCGCTCATCTCCGCCCATGCCCCGACGGAAGAGAAGGATGAGGTGTCCAAGGATCTCTTCTATGAGCGCTTGGAACGTACATATGAGCGCTGCCCCCGACACGATGTCAAAATCGTGCTTGGCGATTTTAATGCCAAGGTGGGCAAGGAAGGGATCTTTGGCGCCACTGTCGGAAAATTCAGCCTCCACGACGAAACGTCCGATAACGGACTGAGGCTGATCGACTTCGCCGGGGCCCGAAATATGGTAATATGTAGTACTAGGTTCCAGCATAAGAACATCCACCAAGCTACATGGCTGTCTCCGGATCGAAAAACGAGAAACCAAATCGATCATGTTGTGATAGACGGAAGGCATGCTTCAAGCGTTTTGGACGTACGTACACTCCGAGGGCCAAACATCGACTCGGACCACTATCTTGTTGTAGCCAAGATACGCACCCGCCTCTGTGCAGCAAAAAATGTGCGCCCAACAATGCAAGGAAAGCTTAACGTCGAAAAGCTGCAATCACAACAGACGGCCAATCTATTCGCCACTCGACTCACACACCTGCTCTCTGAGAGCACTCTTCAACAATCCGACGTACGCGAGCAGTGGAACCACATTTCCCGATCATTAAGTACCGCCGCCGAAGAAGTAGTTGGATTTCAGCGAGCCCGAAAGAACAACTGGTACGATGAGGAATGTCAAGAAGCCGCAGAGAAAAAAGATGCCGCCTACAGGGCCACGCTGCGATCGGGCGCAACGCGAGCCATGTGGGACCGTTATAGGGAACTGAAGAAGGAAGCGAGACGTATTTGCCGCAATAAGAAGAGAGAGGCCGAAATACGTGAGTGCGAAGAGCTTGAGATGCTGGCCGACAGGAAGAATGCCCGAAAATTCTACCAGAGGGTTAGGCGACTTACGGAAGGTTTCAAGACCGGGGCGAACTCCTGTAAGAACAACAATGGCGACCTAGTGACCGATGTCCAGAATATACTTAAATTGTGGAGGGAACACTTTTATAACCTACTGAATGGTAGCAGCGCTGAAAGTAGTGAGGAAGACGAACCCGAGTCCCCAGTCGATGATGATGGAGTAGCTGTCCCACCGCCTGACTATGACGAGGTACGAATAGCGATTACGCGGCTGAAAAACAACAAAGCTGCTGGAGCTGACGGCCTGCCAGCCGAGCTATTCAAGTACGGCGGCGAGGAGCTGATGAGGTGCATGCATCAGCTCGTATGCAGAATATGGTCAGATGAACGCATGCCCGACGACTGGAATTTAAGTGTGCTCTGGCCAATCTACAAGAAAGGCGACCCCGCCATACGCGCCAACTACCGCGGAATTAGCCTTCTAAGCATAGGTTACAAGGTCTTATCGAGCGTATTGTGCGAAAGACTGAAGCCCCCCCTCAACGAGCTGATTGGACCTTATCAGTGTGGCTTTAGGCCTGGAAAATCCACCATAGATCAGGTATTCACAATACGCCAAATCTTGGAAAAGACCCGCGAGAATAGGATCGACACACACCATCTATTTGTCGATTTCAAAGCCGCTTTCGACAGCACGAAGAGAAGTTGCCTTTATGCCGCGATGTCTGAATTTGGTATCCCCGCGAAACTAATACGGCTGTGTAAAATGACGTTGAGCAATACCACCAGCTCCGTCAGAATAGGGAAGGACCTCTCCGAGCCGTTTGATACCAAACGAGGTTTCAGACAAGGGGACCCCCTTTCGTGTGATTTCTTTAATCTTATGTTGGAGAAGATAATAAGAGCCGCAGAACTGAACCGCTCAGGCACAATACTTTATAGGAGCGTACAATTGCTGGCGTATGCCGACGACATCGATATTATCGGTAAAAACAAGGGCTACGTCTGTTCTGCCTTCTCGGGATTGGATAGAGAAGCAAAGCGAATGGGTCTGGTGGTGAACGAGAACAAAACGAAGTATCTCCTGTCAGCACACAAACAGTCAGAGCATACGCGTCTTGGCACCCACGTCACTGTTGACAGTTACAAGTTTGAAAAAGTAGACGACTTCGTTTATTTGGGAACCAGCATTAACACCAATAATAATGTCAGCCTTGAAATCCAACGGAGAATCACTCTTGCCAACAAGTGCTACTTTGGGCTGAGTAGGCAATTGAGAAGTAAAGTCCTCTCTCGTCGTACAAAGATCACACTCTATAAGTCACTCATCGTGCCTGTGCTGGTGTATGGTGCGGAAGCATGGACAATGAAAGCATCTGATGAGGCGGCTCTTGGAGTTTTCGAGAGAAAGATTCTGCGAAAGATTTACGGACCTTTACGCGTTGGTGATGGCGAATATCGCAGACGATTTAACAATGAGCTGTATGAGCTTTACAACGATGTAGACATAGTGCAGCGAATTAAAATTCAGCGGCTCCGCTGGCTTGGCCATGTCGTTCGGATGGACAGAAACGCTCCTGCTCTGAAAATATTCAACGCGGGCCGCGATGCTGGGAACAGAGGAAGAGGAAGGCCTCCCCTGCGTTGGAAAGACCAGGTGGAGAAGGACTTGGCTTCACTTGGCATTTTCAATTGGCGTCAGTTAGCACAGAAGAGAAATGACTGGCGTGCTGTTTTGGACTCGGCCAAAATCGCTTAGGCGGTTACAGCGCCAAATAAGAAGAAGAAGAAGAAGATAGAGGGCTGGCCAATGCCTTCAGTACAGCTTGGCTGTACCTGTATACACGTAAACTCCTTCCCCTACACCTATTTTCCACCACGTAGTCTGTGGCTTTGGGGATTGCAAATACCTCAGCCTGGAAGACCGAAGCATATTCCCCATAAGAAAAAGTGAAGCTTATTCCCATTAACTTCGAAAAGATACTCCAGATCCTGACCTGAGTCATTTTTGGAGCTATCAGTTAAGATTAAACAATGTGCGAGTGCGGGCTTGGTGTTGGAATGAAACCAGCATTCCCTTCAGGGAACGCTCTCTCTTTAGAATCTCTTCAACAAAGGTGATGGTGGCGTGCTATCCTGTAGCATTGAAAAGACACAAGTGCTCAGATATCTGCTACCGGCAATTTCCGCCGCGCCCCACTCAGTCTTATACCAACATTAGGTTATATTAAGTCTGCAGGTGGCCTTTAAGGCTTTCCCACGTATGAAAACACAAAGTGACGGTAAGTGCAGCAGTACGTCAAGAGCATTATACACTACTCCAAAAAATTTAAGTTAAAGAGGCTATCAAGCAACCATTATGGTTCTTTACCATCGAGACCAGATGAATTTTCGTGGACCCCCACTTACAACTCGTAGACCTCCATATTTTTACACGCCAACGTAGACCCCTGTCGAGTCTCCCGTGGAACCCTGGGGGTCCACCTGGACCACTTTGGGAATCACTGTAGTATATTATATTATATTATTTTTTATTTAGAATAACGTCTTGTCTGGCTATTCGGTATACAGGTATGCAGAGCTATGAATTAAAAAAAACATTAGGTTTTAGTTGAGATATTGGCCTTTGACCACTATGTTCTGTAAAGCTTTTGCAAAGCTTTTGCCATTCACTTGGAGGTGGCCAGAAGCAGTGGCGTAGCCAGAAGGGGGGATTTGGGGGATAGATCCGCCCCCTTCGCCAATAAACTTTTGATTTAATAACGCAATACCTAAAATGGTTCCTCTGATTTGCATTTTTGAATTTTTTCTTTATGAATTGAGCAAATATGTACAAAACCCTCAGTAAATCAGACAGATTTATGGAAATTCGAAGTTAATGCTAGTAATATGCTGTAACATTAGAGGAAATTAAAAACGATTTTTCTCGGAAAATTTACGTCATGGTATTTTTTATAAATTTTGTTTCGTAGCTTAGTACTAATACCTACCCTAATTTCTAATTTGTTTTTTAAGGGAGATACCATGTTGTTTTTGTTGTAGCAGCATACAAGTTCCCCAAAGAGTTTTTGGGAAGTGTTGCTGGAGTGACAGTCCTTGGCCAAATATAAATCTGGGTCGTTCCGGTTACGTAGACCCGACTGTCGTGGGAACGAAGGGAGATACCTTCGCAGGCCTCGGTTATCTACTAAAGTCTGGAATGGTATTCATGATCTTTGTGAAGAGGAATCCAAACTCGAAGAGGAAGAGAAGTTAGTCTACACAGAAAAATTTATATGGGTCATTCCATACAATATTTACACCGCAATATTTTTTTCGGGGTCAAATATATTTTTTTACATTCTCGGAAAAAATCTCGGAAAAAAATCCCGAAATTTTGAACTCAGGGAGATGTTTCTTTTTTAATTGTTTGCAGTTAATAAACTATTTATCGAAAAAAACCAGTTAAGGTATCAACATATACGTAATTACCTCTGCTTTCTATGAAAGTGTGAGATAGATTAAAATAAAAACATGTTGCATTAAAAAATTGCATTATTTTATTTTTGATTTATTTTTTTTTATTAACTTCATCAGGTTTGGTTTTTATTTTTTTCAACCTGTATAGTTTGCAAACTTTATGGAGTACGCTGTACAAAGTTGAGAATGGAAACACCAAAACTGCAGAAGTTACGATTTTTTTCATACCTGCGTACATAAACTTGATTATAAACTTTATGAACATGCGTACATAACCTTTAGTATAAACTTTATGAAACTTTATGTACAGGTATGAAAAAAACTCGCAACTTTTACAGTTTTTGTGTTTCCATCCTCAAATCTTTACAGCGTACTCCATAAAGTTTGACAACTATTCAGTTGAAAAAAAAAATTTAAATCAAACAGGATAAATACGCACATTTTGATACCTTAACTGATTTTCCCCGACAAATAGTTTATTAACTACAAACAATTGAAAAAAGATACTTCTCCGTGAGTTACAAATTTCGGAAATTTGATTCAAGATTTTCGAATATCATGACGAAATAAAAAAATAGGTGTCTTCTTTTTTCGATAAAGAATGTAAAAAAAATATATTTCTCCCCAAAAAAATATTGAAATGTAAATATCTTATGGAATGACCCATATTACATATATGTATATAACTTCTAAAGCAAAGGATTTTTTCTTATCTAGCAAAATACGAAATGGTATGACTGAATAGTATTTATGATCTTTATGAAGACAACCCCTACTTCGAAAAGAGAACGCACAATTTCTCTAAGAATTAAAATTTATAGATGTGTATAAATTTGCTTAATGCAGATTCTGAATGAAGAAAACTTATAGCGATCTACAAGGCTAAATTTGTAGAAGATTTGTTCTTATCATGAAATACAAAAAATAAAACAGGATAAAAAAAGAGTCCTATAAAAATATGTTTATGCGCAGAGCCTTATAAACCTATGTTATAATATACGTTCTTAATTAAGAGCATTATAAAACTTATAAGAGTACAGTCTGCAAGTAGAGTCTTACAAAACCTATATAAAACCGATTGGTCTTCACACATAGACAAGAAATATATAACGGTAAGAATGGCTCATATATAGTGGAGGGTAAATAAATTGGGACACGACATTTTAACAAATTTTTTTCTATTTTTCTTTTGTTTATTCAACACTTTTTATTGAGCTTGAGGCCGTTTTTAATGGAAAACTTATCATGGAAAAGCAACAATAATTTGAAAAAGTGAAGTAGAAGTGATAGCTATTTCGGAAATTACCACATTTGCTCATCAGACTTCTTTTAGTAGGATTCGAACCGACGATCCCACTAACTCAGCCAGTTGCCTTCGCACTGTGCTAAGTTCGCCTTGTATATTATCGTTGCTTTTTCCCCACTTTTTCATTTGTTAAGCCAACACAATCAAGCGCAGCTATTCCGCTGCAATGCACACTTGATCATGTGGTTGGAATGTTGTGGAATACACAGCATACAGTGCGTAGGCAATAAATAATTGGTACCGTAACAACGGTTTTCATCAAAATCTGTAGCATATTCAAATGCCAAAGTTTTAGAGAATTTTATTCTTTTGTGCGGCGCGTAGGTCATGACCAGCAACATGCTAAACACAGCGATGTAAGGAAAGTGGCGTAAAATTCAGTTCCACTTCCCGTCAACCGGTACAGTATGATGGCCAAAATTCTATAATTATAAAGATTGAGGTCCTAAAATGATCGAATACATGCGCCTCATTTGGAAACAGTTTGGTCTTATGAAAATTCAGCATGGCATCTCAAACATGACGTCTAAACTAACCGCAAATTAGATTTGCCTTTACAACTTTTGTGCCACTTGAGAACCCAAAAGTAAAAACGAAAAAGTAACAGCAGGTTATGGTTTTGGTGTTGCTGATACGAACATGATTTTAAAAATTCATAATGGCGAGTTCAATATGGAGGCCAAAAATTTAAAATCGGTCGATATGCTTGAAATGTTTTCCGCCATTGAAATGGGACCGCCATTTTGAATTTTTCCAACCTGTCCACAGACTCGTAATCAGCGGTCCCAAGAACCCCAGAGGAAAACATTTCAAGCGGATCGGATCGATTTTAATATTTTAGTTGCCATCTTTAGTTTGAATCTTTCTAACCTGCACTCAGATTCGCAATAATTCTGGGCCGAAAAAATTAATATCATACAATAACGTTTAAATTAGCTGAATTTTTTTTAATGTTCAACACAAAAATTTCCCTCTCCACTTTCCCATTAACAATTCACAATAGAGCTGTTTTTTTCACTTAACAACACTACTCTTAGGTCGCGTATTTTTTAACCGACCAGGCTGAACTCGGATAAATAGCCGAGTTTGTGTTGTTGCTTTGCGTGTATTTCGCCATTTAAGCGAGTGTTCTTTTGTAGCTCGGTTTCAAAAGAATGGACCTATTATATTGGGAAATTCCAAATCATATTTAACGATTAAATTATGAATTTTATTAAAAAGATAATAACCGTTACTGACATCCAAGAAAATTAAATTCACAGCCTTTCTAGCAAATCATTAAAATAATTTCCTTCATCCTTAGAATGGCCGAAAATTCTAGAAATTCTAAACTCTCCTTAAAAGACGATGAATGCACTTTCACTTGGAAACTTTTCACTGGTTGGGATTTTATGATTGGCAAGTTGCAAATACATTTTTTTTCAAACGTATGCATTTTATTACTTTCCTAATTATTATAAATTTAGGTCACGCAGAAACAGCGCACAACCGCATTGCTTCCGTAGTAGTTGGCTTCAAGGAGGTATTGCTCGAGGAAGCCGAAAAGAAGAAGGATAATCGCAAGTGAGGCAAATTTGTATTTGTTTCTTACCTTTTATATAAATTTTTGTCAATTTGCATTTTATGGTATTTTAAAATTCTTGAAATATTTTATCTTGCCGATCTTGCTTTTACTACCCATTCGCAGTTGGCGCATAATACTGCAGCGAATATTGGTGAATGTGGTGGTGATGGGTCTATTGGCCGCCTCCGCGTACACTGTTGTCACCCTGGTGAATAAGTGAGTACCTACCGTTACCAGGTGATTTTTATCGCATTAAGTTTTATTATGCATCATGCGTGCTATATTTATTGCAAATTTAATATTTCAATACTCTGAACTGGTTTTCTTTTTTTTTGCATTTCGCACAGCTCGGAACAACTGGCACGTAATGGCAATTTACTCAGTCGCAATGCGGTTAACATCACCATCACACTTTTAGCCTTTTTTATGCCTATGATATTCGACGCACTGGGACTATTCGAAAATTGGCATCCGCGGCAACAGCTACGATTGCAATTGGCACGGTAGAAAAAAATTTCTTTCACTCGCACATACTCGTTTATATGCATATTAGTATTTTAATTAAATGTACTTAGAATGTTGAGTCTTGTTGAAAGATATTCGCATAGTTTAGGGTAGCTTAGTGTGAGCCTTTTATACTTTTCCTATAAGAATACTTCCTGTAAGCAGCCCAGCTTGGGATATGCGGTTGGCTCTGTTACAAGGGCCAACGAGCTTCCTGCTCTCACATTCTTCTTTGAAGAAGGACTCCATACAAATTAAAGGACAGAGTCAGATGCTATGCTTAGCCCCCTTCAGGTCAAAAAAGGGTCGCGGAAGTATCTCTATCCGTTGCCTTTTTTGTTACAGGACCATATGAAAATTGCAGCTCTTGAATTTATTTATGTAATTCAAAAACTCTTCGCAGACTCTTTAGCTTGAGTATTATATTTTATAGCAGGTATTCTTCCCTTGACTCCTTTCGCCGAATTTCCTTCCTAAACAATCTGTTATCTGGAAGTAAGTTCAGATCAAAAAGGTTGACTGAAGGGAATCACCATACGGCTCTTGAGGCCTAAGAGGCCCATTGTAAGGCCCAGAATGCTTTCCAAAATCGTTACACTTTATGTTCTATCATTAGGTGAGTTACTTTGAAATATTTTTTTTCTTACTCATATAAAAATATTTGTCCCCGCTCAGGTTATTCGATAATCAACATGAAAAAAAGGTTTAAACAAAGAAAAAAATGAAAAAAGTCGTAACTGTTTGTGAATGAGCATGTTAACTTTTATTGTTTTATTCTATTTTTGCCTGAAAAATTTTATCAGCGTAATACTACGTTCAAATTGACGAGCTAAACATGTTAAATGGGCTTGAACCAGTTAAATGAACAAAACACGTTCATAAACAGTTAAATCATTTAACTCGTTTGAAAACCAGTTCAACGCAGAGTTATATCGGAAAGCTTTCTGCTCCGGCCAATCAGAAAGACCCAAAAGCTTTCATTTGACACGCCCACGTTCAAAAAATGTACATTCTGAAAAATAAAAGAAAATTAGAAACTATCAAAAAATATCAAAATTGTATGCATGTCTGCCCGCCAAAAAAGAGGCCAAGGCGGTAATTAGTTATTTCCCATGAGGTCTCATCGTACGCAGAGATAAATAGTGCATACGAACTAAACAAAGTCTCTAAGTGATCCGTATGCGTTAATATCATGAAGCAGACATTCGCACAAAACAAATTGAAACACAAAAGCTTGTTTGTTAATATTTTTTTTTCAAATGTTTATTGGTAATCAAACAACCGTCAAAGTTAACTCCAAATGTTCAATGTAGACGATTGTGTTTTCCAAAAAGCTCTTTTTCATTTAACAAGTTAAATGGGGCCAATTTGAACGTAATATAAGCATGGCTTTCTATTATATAATAATAATAAAATTAGGGTAACAAAAGATTTTTTAACAAGAAAACTTTGTTAAAACCGCACTAAAATGAATAAAATAAAATAAGTCAAGCTTTCGTTAAAGTTACTAAAAGCCAAACGCACATGCATAATTCGTTATATGTATGCAGATATGTAAATGCCGCACAGTGTGCTTTTTGAACACTCCATGCGAATTAATCGTAGCGCTTTCGACAGAAGCAATATTTTGATATGAAACAAAATGGTCTTGAAAGCTAATGTTATTCCATTTCACAAAAAAATACTGCCATTGATCCACAAATAATCCTTGACCTTAAAAAAATTTGTCAAAAATAGTGTTCTTCAAAAAAAACATGCAAAATCCAGCGGATTTGATCCAAATAAAATTTTTTGTGTGTTTTATTACAATACTAGTATAAATTTTGAGACGAGAAATACGATTCCAAAAAAAAAATGTAACACGTCAATTTAAGAAATGCATTTTTGATTGCATTTTTTTTATTTGCATGCAGCTGTGCATCCTTCTTACAATTTTATATCACTCGAATAACACGCATGCTGTAGTGCTATTCAAGGTCTTTAATTTGAGCGATGGTGGAAATCATTAGGCCCTCCGAGAGCCAAGTTATAACAATTTTAAACCAAACTTCGAATCTGCTGTACGAGTTTTTTCTCTGAAATTAGAAGAAAAAAATGCAAAAATGTCGAATGAAATTTCTAAGTTTAACTTCAGAATCGTTATAATTTGGCTCTCAAAGGGCCTAGAGACTTCTGCATTGGCTCAAATTAAAGATCTTGAATAGCACTATAGCATATTTGGTCTTCGAGTGATATAAAATTGTGAGGATGCGCAGCGAATTTCAAGCGCTTGGTAATTTGGGGAATCCCCTAGTTGTTTTTAATGGAAATGGCTATTCGTGTCGCTCGAAAATGCCGGTATGTGCTCCCATCAAAGTTTTGCTTTCTCCTACGTCGGTCGTCAGTAAGAATTTCTAATGTTGTTAGTTAGTTATTGCACGCAAGCATGATTGCTTCTTTATTTTCTTAAGAAATAATTAAATATTAATAATTTTTAAACATGCACACAAAAAAGCATAAGTTTTTGACTTTAAGTGAAAAATCAGATATTGTGGAATACATACGAAAAGGTGCAGGTGTTACTAATTTAGCAACTAAATATGGAGTGACAAAGTCTACAATACATATGTGGAATAAGAAAAAATAAAAATGCTATCTCTAAATGTGCCAACAAAACATTTATCGGTCCTGGAATAAGGAAAACTATGCACCCCTCAGATTATCCAAAAATGGAAAAATCGCTATATCGATGGATTTTGCATATAAGAGACAAAAAGCTCCCGGTTAGCGGACTGATGTTGAAAGAAAAGGCCAAAGAGCTTCATTGTAAAATTAAAGAAAATTGTCTTGAATTCATAGCCAGCTGGATGGCTTCAAAATTTCAAAAAGAGATATGGTGTTCGGTTGCTCCATATTTCTGGTGAAAATTATCTTCGCAGCACCAGTTGGTAGATCCATTCAAAATAGCGCTAAAGACGAAAATGGAACAGCTTGGTTTAAGTCGTGAGCAACTTTACAACGCCGATGAATCCGGTTTATTTTGGAAACTTTTGCCACAAAAACACCAGGAGCTTGCCACAAAAAGACCAGGTGCAAAGATGGAAAAGCAAAGGGTAACGTTCCTGTACTGTTTAAGTGCAGCAGGATCTCATCAACTCAAGCTTCTTGTGGTCTAGAAAACCCCGTTGTTTTAAAGGTTTTGACTGCCCTGTTTATTACCGACATTCTAAGTCCGCTTGGATGACTTATACAATTTATGTACATAGGTTACAAAATTTTTGACACAAAAAGGACTACCAGTTAAAGCTATCCTTTTATTAATTGATAACGCTCCATCGCATCCACCTGAGAATGAACTTAAAAGTGAAAACGACTCTATTTTAACAATGTTTATGCTCCCAAATGTGACCCCCCTCTAATACAACCCATGGATCAGAATGCAATTAGGATTACGAAACTCTATTATAGAAACAGTATTTTGGCTTCCGTTGCTGCAAAGGGGTGTGATTTGCTAGAATCACACCCCTTTGCAGCAACACACTTAAGGACGCTATTATTACTTTAGAATCTGCATGGAGTAAAGTGGATCCTGTTGTGCTATCCAAATGCTGGAAAATGTTTTGAATATGGTAGAAAATCAAGAGGATTCTGAAGAAGGAAAGTAGAAGATTTGGAGGAAAGCGCAGCCAATCTTTTACAAAACTTGAGACCTGCGGTTTGTGTTTTTAGAAACGTAAACTCGAAAAAGTTTTATTTATTAAATTTCACTGCAGGTTGAATTCACTGCTTTCAACGTTAGAGAATGAATGGAGGATGCTACTGAATGCAATGACAACGGAATACAGGAAATATCCAGCGAATATGATTGTACTGTGGAGCCACAAAAAAACCATAACAGCAAAGGAAGCTATATATTTAATAATAGGTTCATTCCTTATCTTTTTGGACTAAAATCTGAAAAGTGTCAAAATGCCAGAGCGTAAGCAAAATGCGCTCACTAAAAGAGAATAACAAGAAAAGTAAAGGAACGCAAAAAACCAAATTTTGAGTCCAAAGAAAGGCAACAATAAAGCTAACGTCAAATAAGAATGGAAATGTATGTACACAACGCATTCACACAAGTACAAGCACAATAAACACTTACTATATCAATTATATTTTGCCTGCTTCCAATTTCAATTCACTTTTTTTCCTTTTTAGATTATTCTCACTTTTTGCATATTCTTTAATTTCCGTTAATTTAAATTCAGTTGAGTTTGACACTTTTCAGGATTTTGCCTGGAAAAAATTCTTCTGACTACTTCGGACTAATGAGAGTCACTCTCACTGTGCGTTGCTCTCTCATTTTTGCTGTCATTTCGGAGTTAAGGAACGCTTTTTGGACTAAATCTGACTACTTCGGACTTTTTCTGACTATTTCTGGGAGATAAGGAACGCTCCTAATGCTTTGGAATGGGCTGTGTTTAGGCGCGCCTGCTAACACCGGGGGCCTAAATGCATGCTATGTACCGCTGCATGTGCAAAAATTTCCTTTATGCCATTTATGAAATTTTTGCACATGCACTTCTCAACTGCCATGTAATTGAACTTTCTTAAGTTTTAATTAGATGGCATTTCAAAGTATGCTCTGCCTAGTCGGATGCATCCTCCGGACACTGCTTCCGGGGCATTTTGCGGACTCTGAATGACTTACAACCATGCAGAGGTGGCAAACGAACTTTGCCATTGACCACAGTGCCTACCCACCATTTTTGAACTAATAAATATTTTTTTATATAAATACATACATGCAAACATACTGGTCTCCCCTCTCACTGAGTTATTCAGGCTGATGGTTGACCAAACGCACTTAAATATAGGTATTGAAGAAGCTAAGGGAAAAGGCTGTATTTAAGGTGGTTGAACAAAAGAAGCAGCATAAGCGGATTACCGATTTTTTTTCCAAATGAGTTCTTACTTATTCATAAAATTTAAACAGAATATGAATTTATGTATATCTAAATACACATGTTTACTGCAAAAATGTTCTATGGATGCCACTATCTAATTCCTATGTAGAATTGCTCGGCGATTCCGAAAATCGAGTTAATTTTTTTTCTATGGATACGTTTTCGTAATATTTGCAATTTACCGTTATTCAGCTTAAACACAAATAATTGGTTCCTTTTAATCACGTATATCTTACGAACTAATTTAAAAATCTTAATATGAAATAAGGCAAATGAAAAGCCAATGAAATTCTCCATAAACCGTATATAGACCACTTTCCGATAGGGCTTACAGTTTCTGACAAATTAATTAATCATTCCAGCTTTTTTTATTTTTTAATGAAAAAGTGAAATAAATCAAAGTTTAACAGAAGAAAAATTTAAAAAATAACAGGTGCTGTGGTAAATTTTTGCATTTCTACTAAAGTCTGATCTGTTACAGAAAAAAATCAAGTTACTGATGAAGAAAATCTATGGATAAATACGAAATAATGAGTGGTCAAATGAAAATCCGCAAAGATTTTTTGTATGAAATACGAGCAGTAAAGCGTGTTACTCAGGTGTACGTTGGGTATGAGTAACTTTCTTTAAAGGAACCAATTTTCGCTTTAAGCTGAATAACGGTAAACTGCAAATATTTCGAAAAGGTATCCATACAAATTCTACAGAGAAATTGGATAGTGGCGTCAGGAGAACAAAAACCAAATAAAAATTTGTGATCTAGTGATATTTTTGTTTATATGCGATCTTGTTTATTTGTGTAACGAACAAAATGAATAACAAAAGTCTCTTTTGAGGTTTAATATAAAAACATAGTTGTCTAAAACTAATGAAACCCGTTGACATATAAAAAGATCCCTCGAAAATTTTATTTCGAAATTTTAATGTAGTTGATTGATTAATCTTTATTAATACATACATATGTGTTAATTAAATGGTTCCATTTGAAAAGGCAATCTTAACTAATAGCCAAATATAAATTTAGTTTAGTAAGTAGAGTGGAATACTAAACTTACGTTTTATTGACTGGAAGAATATTAACAGGAAATCGACACCTGAATGGAGACTCTACCTATTTCGGTAGCCAGTTCCAAAACGCCCTATTTCAGAAAACTTTTCAAGAACGCCTTATTTCAGAATTTGGTTAAAGAACGCTCTATCTCAGAATTTCATAGAAGAACGCCTTATCTCAGAATTCGGTTCAAAAATGCCCTATGTCAGCACATTTTCAATATACATATTTTCATTTGAGATAGGGTATTCTGGGTATTTTTCAATAAAAATCTGATATACGACGTTCTTGAAAAGTTTTCTGAGTTAGGGCGTTTTCTAACTGGCTGCCGAACAGGTCGATCTTCCACTCAGGTGTCGAAATATAGCTACTATTTTAATACTACAAAAATATGTAGGACAGGCGTAAAAAAATTAATAAATGTTAAGTAAATACATATGCCAGAAGCATTAATGTGCAAATTTACAATTTTGAGTTATTGGGTTGGCTTTATTAACCTTTGGATATTCTATGTTATACCAAAACCATTCATCATTCCCATCTGTCCTAGAAACTATATGGTGTAGTTGGT
>NW_023458568.1:17662712-17683617 GCF_013731165.1 Rhagoletis pomonella | reverse complement strand
ACCAACTACACCATATAGTTTCTAGGACAGATGGGAATGATGAATGGGAAAAAGTTCTTCAAATTTATTCCATTTTGCGACTAACCGTTCTGTGAAATGCCAGATCATTGGATAATTTCAAGAACTTCTTCACGAACATACACTTTCGTTAGGTTATTAAAGACGACAATGGAAATATACTTTCTGACAACCACCAAACCTGAATATGTATTAGCAAATAAATGTGTCACTGGAAGTCGTGAACGTGAATTGTTGGTGAAAATGGTTCTACCAAAATATTTCACTAAAAAAAAAATAATTTTGGGCGGGACGAAGTCCGCCGGGTCTGCTAGTTTATAATAAACGCAGAATTTAAAACAAGCTTTCTCCATAAGTAAGAGTACTTTATTTTATGAAGGATATTGATATTCACGAAGTGTTTCCATTCTACGCCAAAGGAATTCACATGGCTGACCCAAACTGAACTCTGATATTTTTATAGTCTGATAAATATTTTACTACCAGGTTGACCGTGCTTTGCCTGGAGGGCATATACTTTTTAGCTTTAGAAAAATATTTTGGAAATAAAAAAATTGCATTTCGATATCTTTTAAGTAAATTTCTTACTCCAAAATTTAGTTGGTAACCCTATTCCGAAATAACTGGAATGAATGGGCCATATCCTGAGCGTATATGTACTGTGTACACCTAATGTGACCACCTATTTAAATGTTTAAAAGTAAGTAAGTATAGGTTGAAACATTAACAGAGTTGCCACCTGTTAAATAATTTTATTCAATTAGTTAAATGAATTGGTGCAATATGGGTATCAATGGAAATGGGTTTGAAAAGGCGTTATCTCTAAGGAACCTCCCAGGACTTAAAAAATCAAATTCAACTTTAATTAAAGGAATTTAATAATTCAAATATGTATCACAGTATAGGTAAGAAATGAGTTTTCGTATTTTCAACGCATTGCTTTTCCATACCAAGTGCACCGAGTTCAGTACAAATTGATAAATCGGTTACCGAGATATCCAATTGTATTCAAGAGTTATCCAAATAGTTATAATAAATTTAATTAATGCTAAGAGGTTATTCCAAGAATCGATCGCTTCAGTAGGTATTGATTTATCGCAACAAAAGGTTGGAAATAAAACATATTTTGCCTTGTTGTTGTTGTAGCGGCACTACTAAGCCCCGCCTGTTTCGGGTCAACTTTTAATCATTATCGTCAAGCTCAACTAACGGTAGGCCCAGGAAACGAGCTGTTTCGATGGGGTCGGACCAAAGGGAGTGAGGTGTTAGTTGAGTCGGATTGAGCTGGCATGTGAAGAGGTGGTTGGTGTCGTGGGGGGAGTCTCCACATGCCGGGCACTCATTTGGGATGTTTGGGTCGAGTCTGGACAGGTAGCTGTTTAGGCGGCTACAATATCCAGACCGTAACTGAGCCAGGGTAACGCGGGTCTCTCTAGGTAACTGAAGCTCCGTCTCTTCCACAGGTGGTGATTGGGCTCCGATAACGACATTCCTAGGCCGGGAGTCGAGGTAGGTGGAGACAGACTCCCTATGAATGTCGTTAATCGCTCGTCTGTACGTCATTGGGTCCAGTGGTTGGTCTGTGTAGGTCTGGACTGCGTCCTTGTACATGAATAAGTGCCCCGTGAAGTGCCTGGGCGGAGGCTCCTCCTCCAGCAGTGGTCTGTTGGGGTGTTCACTTCTGTGACACCAAACAAGAAACTGCTTACAGAGCATCTTGTTGTGTTCCCTTACGGGGAGCACTTGGGCCTCACTGTGTAGGTGATGCTCAGGAGTCATCAGAAGGCACCCAGTCGCTGTCCGGAGTGCGGCGTTCTGACAAGTCTGTAGCTTCGTCCACTGCGTCCAACTAGTCCCCGGCGTCCAAACTGGCGCAGCATAATTTAGAACCGGCCGGCCAATTGCCTTGTATGTTGCCAAGAACGTTTCTTTGTCTTTGCCCCAAGTGCTGCCGGCGAGCGACTTGAGGACCTTGTTCCGGCTCTGTACTTTGTTGACAACTGCGGTTGTGTGCGCGGAGAAAGAGAGCAGGCTATCAAAGGTAACCCCTAAAATTTTCGGGTTGTTCACCGTCGGTATTGGTGTGCCGTCGACGTGAATGCCTAATTCAAGCCTGACCTCCTTCGTCCAGGTGGTGAAGCAAATTTTGCCTTATTTCCCATTGCTTATTTATACTATCTGTAACAAAGCTGGAGCTGACAGCCTGCCAGCTGAGCTATTCAAGTACGGCGGCGAGGAGTTGATAAGGTGCATGCATCAACTCTTGTGCAGAATATGGTCAGATGAACGCATGCCCGACGACTGGAATTTAAGTGTGCTCTGCCCAATCCACAAGAAAAGTGACCCCGCCATTCGCGCCAACTACCGCGGGATCAGCCTTCTAAGCATAGGTTACAAGGTCTTATCGAGCGTATTGTGTGAAAGACTGAAGCCCACCGTCAATGAACTGATTGGGCCTTATCAGTGTGGCTTTAGACTTGGCAAATCCACCATAGACCATGTATTCACAATACGCCAAATCTTGGAAAAGACCCGCGAGAAAAGGATCGAGACTCAACACCTATTTGTCGACTTTAAAGCCGCTTTTGACAGCATCCCCTCAAAACTCATACGGCTGTGTAAAATTACGTTGAGCAATACCACCAGCTCCGTCAGAATTGGAAAAGACCTCTCCGAGCCGTTCACCACAAAACGGGGTTTCAGACAGGGCGACTCCCTGTCATGTGACTTCTTTAATCTGATGTTGGAGAAGATAATAAGAGCTGCAGAACTGAACCGCTCAGGAACAATTTACTACAAGAGCGTAACAAAACCCGCGAAGTCTGTTCTGCCTTTTCCAAGTTGGATAGGGAAGCAAAGCGCATGGGTCTGGTGGTAAACGAGGACAAGACGAAGTATCTCCTGTCATCAAACAAACAGTCAGCACATTCGCGCCTTGGCACCCACGTCACTGTTGACAGTTACAATTTCGAGAAAGTAGAGAATTTCGTTTACTTGGGAACCAGCATTAACACCGATAATAATGAATTGAATAATTGAAATCCAACGTAGAATCACTCTTGCCAACAAGTGCTACTTTGGACTGAATAGGCAATTCAGGAGTAAAGTCCTCTCTCGACGTACGAAAACCGCGCTCTATAAGTCACTCATCATGCCCGTGCTGGTATATGGCGCAGAAGCATGGACAATGAAAACATCCGATGAGGCGGCTCTTGGAGTGTTTGAGAGAAAGATTTTGCGGAAGATTTACGGGCCTTTACGCGTTGGCGACGGCGAGTACCGCAGACGATGGAACGATGAGCTGTATGAGCTTTACAACGATATGGACATAGTGCAGCTAATTAAAATACAGCGGCTCCGCTGGCTTGGTCATGTCGTTCGAATGGACACCGACGCTCCAGCTCTGAAAGTATTCAACTCGGAACCCGCTGGTGGTAGCATAGGAAGAGGGAGGCCCCCACTGCGATGGAAAGATCAGATGGAGAAGGACTTGGCTTCACTTGGCGTTTCCAGTTGGCGTCAGTTGGCACAGAGGAGAAACGACTGGCGTGCTTTGCTGAACTCGGCCAAAATCGCTTAGGCGGTTACAGCGCCAAAAAAGAAGAAGAAGTAACAAAAACAGTTTACTGACAGAAGGAAAAAGAACTTTGTTTATTCCAAAAATACAGTTAAACAAATATTTTCACTTATGAAAAGTCTAACAAAATATAAGGAAAGCGTCGTCTTTAATATCTGCTCGGCAAATTGGACATAGCGCCTTTGTATGAATTTTGTTTGCATGCTTTTTAATATGTTGAAAATATTGCTGGAAAACCTTAAAATCTTTGCATGGAAGCATGGCGCAATAAACAGGTGGAGTCATAAAACAGCTTTCTCGCTTTATCTTCTGACATTCGGCTGCATCATAGACAAAATTTAAAGGCAATATTTCATATAAGGCAGTGTCAAAATCTTTCCTCTCGCTCTAGTTACTTCACCTGGTATAATTCCACCATGGCATGGAACAATCAAAAGTTGCCTTTCCTGTTCGCAGCATATGTATAACACAGAGAATTTATTTAATAATAATAAATACATGCACAACAACCAGAGGTTATGAATTACAGTGCATGTACATAAGTATGTTACAAATTTCTTAAACTATGTAAATATAATCACTTACAAATCAATATGAACTAAGACTAATAGACTAACTAGACAGTGAAAGTGGAATTCCAAGTAGAGGAGTGAGTAATTGAATAGGTTTAGAGGAAGATGATAAAGAAGCGTTGATATTCATTGAAAAAGGATGGTTAGAGAATATTACACTAGGAATCACATGGCAAAGTGACGCATGAGTTCGTTCCTAAATTGCGGCGTGATCTTAATATTTCTAACCGCATGTGGCAAATTGTTGTGTATACAAAAAACTGGCGTTCAGAAATTAGCAGGTTAAATTTCGACAAGGAAATCGAAGGGGCTCGGGAAGACCTTCATAGTGGGAGCCGTTCTTTCAGGTAGCTGGGCTCCTGAGTTGTTATAACCTTATGCATCAATGTTAAGAATATTGTTTTAAGTTTTATCTTCAGTTAAAATTTCTGCATTATCATCACTTGCTATATCCGACCTGTGGATTTCGTTTACGATGACGGAGCGAACATGTGGTACGAAATAGTGATGTAAAAATATGTACAATTTTATCTACTACATATACTCGATACAAGCGGCGGTTGGAATGAATGGCGTAATAAACAGGTGAAGTAATAAAACAGCTTTCTCGCTTTATTTTCTGACATTCAGCTGCCTTATAGTCACAATTTTAAGGCAATCTTTCAAATAAAGCAGTGTCAAAATCTTTCTTCTCACTCTAATATTACTTCACCTGGTATAATTCCATCATGGGTGGGTGCATGCAATAATACCATACGCAATAATTCCCATTACTTTGACATTAAAAAGCAGTTTCAGAAGTGAGCTAGTGTCATTTTATTATTATTCTTTTTTCTAAACGGTTATAATGCCACCAGTGCATAATTTCGAAAGGATGGGAGGGGGGCGGGAGACGCGAGCGCGAACGCGAACGCGGACCGCCGCGACGCTGGACACTTTCAAAATTGTAGACTTACAAATCCGTCCATTTTATTCATGTACTACTTTTTGCCAAATGTAACTGGGTGACTACCTATGTGCACTATTTTTCTTCATTGCTCAGTTGTTAAGTTTAAAAGTTGGTCTTATTGCTCAACGAGAAATGAAATAAAGCAAATTTGTGTTATTTCACATTCAATTGTACGTCTTTGCATAATCATCTTGAAGATGTGATGTGGAGTGAAATGATATATAATTATTAAAAAGTATAAGGACAATTTTGAAAATTAGCTTCCGTTAACCAATCCAAGCGCTGAGTAAGAAAGAATCTATGCAATTATAACTGGTGTTTCATGTAAAAAGCGGAACGAATTATCTGATGAAATGTTAAATAGCACATGTATGTGCTTCAATTTTAAACTCGTAAAAAAATCATATTCGCTTTCACGATGCAAATAAATTGTAACAGTGATAGTTTTAAGAATTGCCAGTAAGTATACAACAATAAAAAAACATGCATGAATTAGTTTCCTTAATATAGAAAAAAATTCTTCAAAATCTTGGGTTTTCATAAACACTGAAGCTAATTTATGAATGTTGTAGATGTTTTTATATTCTTTTAGGCCCTTAGTGAGTAATCTACCGACCTCTGAATTTTGAAGTAAGCAGTGCGCGCTTCCACTCCGCAGGGCCTGGGTTCAAGCCCTGTTCAAAGCAACATCGCAAAAAGAATTTACCCCCTTATTCTAGAACCCGAAAAATCCATATACTGCAACCCTTGCGGAAATATGTGCAGCATTGCCAGCTATCAGTGGTTTTTCGAAGATAGCTGAATGAAGGAAAACAAAGTGGAAAAGAATTAAAAAAACACTCATGAAGTGCTTATTTATAGAAAAATTGTTGATTTTACATATTTTGAAGGAAGCGAGGGATTCTATTGCATTTGCAATTGTAGCAGCGGAGTAAGAGCGCGCTATGGGAATGATTTCACAAAGATATGCGGAGCTTTCGGGCATAGTAGCCATGGGCGCATCTATGTCAGCTTATGGTTGAGTTGTTCAACCACAAGTCAGAAGTCCTCCTATGCCTGAAGAACTGGTTTTCAAATCAGTTAATGCAATAAAAGCTTCTTCCAAGTCATTGAAAGCATGCACTTTGTTAGGTCCACCAGCTGTTGTACTTGCTTCTGCCTTCGGCCGCGCTTAGGGATTATAACCCTTACTAAGTAGAATTCTCGTTTCTGTGTTGCCGGAGAAGAGGGGCTTCCGCATGTCAAAGGTATACAACACTACGCAATCCACAGTATTTTTGCGCAGAACCCACGTCGAAATTTGCAAAAAAGTGCATAGTGCAAACCCTATTTATTTATGAACTTGAGGTCGGAAATTCGAAACATTTATTTTAAATACAATGTTAATCCTTTGGTTACACGTGATGTTAAAGTTTTTAGATTAGGGTTATGCGTTTGGACACAACAACCGAAAATCATTGTACAAATAACTAAACCGCACCCAAGTTTCCCAATAAGGGGCAACAAAGATTCTTTTTTACTAGTTTATTTAAAGCAATGGATAAAAATATACGTACATGCGAAAAGCAAATTTATCTGTTAAAATGAACGCCACTAATATTTCATGCAAACACACATCGCTTAACATTTTTTATCTCGCCTCCGACACAGAATTGTTTTCGGACAAAATTATGCAAAAAAGCTTACTCGTTCGTTTTTAGGCATACTATTGTTACGAATTTCGAAAGTTCGAAGATACGATTCGGATTGCAGCATACTATTTCTACGATTCGTAGCAAAATCCGAATACGAAAGAGTTGCAGAATGGGGGTGTTAGAAAAAAGCTTTTGCCCTAACAGCGGTCGCCCCTCGGCAGGCAGTGGCAAACCTCCGAATGTATTTCTGCCATGAAAAACAGCTTCTCATAAAAACACACTCGCCGTTCGAAGTCGGCATAAAACTGTATGTCCTTCCTTTTGTGTGACAAGGCGCATACCTCAAATCGGAGGAGAAGCTCGACCAAACACTAACATATGTGTGAAATAGAGTTTATGCACTTAGTTTTTACTCAGATCGATGAAATGATTTCGTGAATTGGACTACGCATCCATGTGATACTTATGCTTTTAATTTATAAGGTAATTTTACCTACTCTCAGTCCCCTTATGGGAGATGTCCGCTTATGGGAATTTCCCAAAAAATAATATTAAAATTTAAATTTAAAAAATCTAAATTGCGGGTTCCTAAACTAAAATAATATATATCCTTCAATAGATAAAACTGAATTAATGGAAAATAAATTCAAATTTATGGCATTTTCTTTTCTACCGACAAATCTCATTTCCCGCTTCGCTGAAGCAGTAAGAAGACGGCAATCTAAAGTAAACTTTTTTTTAGAAAATAAAACATTTCTGAATATGGACCTGTGTACCAGTGTTGCCGCGAATCATTTTTAGCGGTAGCCAAATTCCGTTAAAAAAAGGGCTAAAAGAGAGCTAAAAAAGTCGTTGTGGCTAAAAATGGTAGCTAAATTTTTTACTTACATACATATAAATATATAAGTATACACGCAAACATTTTCAACAAGTAATGGTATAGAAAAACAATGAAGTCTGCCAAAAAAGCCAATATTTTATCCAACCAAAAACCATTGTCAATGTTATTGTGGCTTGTTAACGTTTTTATTTTTAATATTTTTATTGAGCTTTGTACCACGATTGTTTATTAGGAAAAATTGAAAAAGCAACAAAGTCTAAGCGGTAGAAGTTATAGCACTATTTCGGAGATCACCACATCTCCTCATCAGACTTCTTTTTTCTAGACTTCAGCAGGGATCGAACCTGCGAATTCGATGTTCAAAGTCAGAAGCGTTAACCACTGAGCTATGTACATCCCGTAAACTCTTGTTGCTAATTCATTTTCCTTATTCATCAAACTACTATCAAGTGCAGCTGATTTGCCGCTATTTAAACTCGACAGGCAGGCTCTTCCTAAACTATGTATTTTGTCAATGTTATTGTGGCTTGTTAACATTTTTATTTTTAATATTTTTATTGAGCTTTGTACCACGATTGTTTATTAGGAAAAATTGAAAAAGCAACAAAGTCTAAGCGGTAGAAGTTATAGCACTATTTTTGTATAAAAGGGGGCCGTAAACTTATCTATTTTGAACTATAGTAGTATAAAAACGTAAGGAACATACAATACATATATGTATATCAGTCTTTCTTAGTTTAAAAATTCATCTCTTACATAGATAAAAAAAATGATATCAAATTAAGCATATATAACTTTTTCATGCCAAGTATGAATAAATTCTCCAAAGGACTAAAAAAAGGGCTAGGGGCAATTTTAAATTTATGTGGCCAAAAAAAGTATGTTGTAGCTAAATCTAGCCACCAAAGGGCTAAAACGGCAACACTGGTGTTTACTTGTGTAATTGACCGCTCATTTTATTAGAGCTTCGCGTCCTCTTATGGGAGATTTCTTTTTCATAACTAGACATGTTTGAGTGCCCATGTTCGTTTATCGGAAAGTCCGTGTATGGGAGAGCATTTTGTATGGAAAAAAACCAAAAATTTTTCGTTCCCAAGAATGTGTCCACTTAAAGGAGATGTCCGCTTATTAGAGCGCCCGTCTATGGGAGCTTTCACTGTATATGAAATTCGTCTGGAAGATAGAAAGCGAGTAAGAATAAATGCCGAACAAAGGAATTTGTCTTCTTTCGACTTAAGTAAATGCATTTTGCAAACAAAAGTGTGTACGTTACTTAGTTCCTTGGTAATGGCGAATTCGTCAGGATCTATTGATTGCATTATAAACATTTTCATTTATTTGTTAAACATACAATAACTTCCATTAGCGCGAATTCATATAAGGTGGTGTTACCGGAAATAGAATAAATAAATTATATGTACATCAGAAAATTAATAAGATGAAATGAAATTATTGTTTGATTTCTAACCAAACCTATGTATGTAACTCAATTGCCTAATGGTTTGCCGAACCGTAAACATATGTTTACTCACACCTTTTTTAAGAAGTTTCACTTCTATTATGTGTACGGTGTTACACACGCATTTTTTTAAAGATTCTAATTAAAAATTTTGAAATTTCGGCGAAACAGCGCAGAATTAATATTTACAGTTTTTTGCACAAAGTTGGAAATTTGGTATTATGTATGTATATGGGATCTGTTAAGAAAAAATATAAACATTAAACAAACTAAGGAAAAATAGCCAAACCTTACTAAAGTGTCGAGGTCTAATTTCTACTTTGGTCACTGTAATTATTCCTCGATTCGAATCACAGGCATTCAGATTAGAAAATAATAACATTTCTGAAATTTACCGTTATATGCCGGCCGTAATTTTAGGCCGATTTCAATAATTTTCAACGTTTTTCTTTTATGTGGCAAGCACAATAAAAATACCGAGTTTGGTATAAATTGGTAGACCGGTTACCGATATACATATGTATATGTGATCATAAGTGGGCGCTGCCACGCCCATTTTCCAAAATTTTACCATAAACGTATTTCTTGGTAAAGAATTGTTGGAAGCGTCAATTTTGAATAAATTAGCTTTACTATTTACTGATTTATCGAAGATTCCGTATTTCTCTAAACTACCCTATTATAGACTGTGGGCGTGGTTATTGTCCGATTTTAAAAATTTTCGGCCATTTGGTATGCTGTACCAAGCCCAGCAACTGTGCCAAGTTTGGATGAAATTGGTGCAGCGGTTACCAAGATATACACATGTATAAGTGGGCGTGGCTACGCCCATTTTCCAAAAATTTATAATATTCTTATTTTCCGTCTGAAAATTATTGTAAATATCAATTTTGAGTGAATTATCTTCAGTAGTTACTAGAATATCGCAGTTTTCGTATTTCTGGAAATTACCGTTATGAGGGAAGTGGGCGTGGTTACAGTCCGATTTCGCCCATTTTCAATACCAACCTACCTTGGATTAACGGAAATCTACATACCAAATTTCATTGAGATATCTCAATTTTTGCTCGAGTTATCGTGTACACGGGCGGACGGACAGACGGACAGACAGACATGGCTTAATCGATTTCTCTATTCATTCTGAGCATTTATGTATACATTTGTCTATATCTATCTCGATTCATTTTGGCTGTTACAAACAACCGTTATGTGAATTAAATTAATATACCCTTGTGCACAAGTGCGCTCGGGTATAAAAATTACGATCATGCTTATAACAAGATCACTTAAAACTCGTTCATACGCATGCCATTTTAATGAGCTGTTAAGGCGTCGGAGCACGGAATACGAAACAGATACAGGACATTAAAAGCAATGCAGAACATTTGGCGTCCCGTATAAAATAAATAAATTACCAGGACAATGGGTCAAAAAAGAGGACTGTCCCACAAAAGTTGGATTTCAAGTTGTAAGGAAAGGCACACAAATTTAAATTCTTTTTTGAGCGGCATATTTGTCGTAGCAACATACTTTGTAGCGCATTAGAAATAGTGATGCGACGAGTTTTGTGAATTTGTTAGAAAAGCGGGGTTAGTCAGAACGTACAGGAAGTCGTTCCTATAGACATAAAACCTCTAAGTGGGAAAACTTTTGAGAGAGTAACCGAGCAACTGTTCCTAGCCAGAAGTTACAGGATTTAGTCCGGAGTTTTTTTTTCTTTTAAGTTCATGAAAAGTGTCAAACGATAGGCAGGGTTGCACATGTAAACAAAAACAGAACGTGGTGAAGGCAAAGAACCTTATATTTGTTAAAAAATGGAAGTAAACAACGAAATATTTGAATATGTACAGATTTTAATAATTATTTAGTGATATTTCAACCAAATCAGTGTTGTACCAATGTCATGTAAAAAACCGACTGACGTTTTTACAGGAAAAAGTGCTTTTTGCGTTCCCGTACACTTCGGAATCTATTCTCCTTTTACTCTTACTTGAGAGAGTAAAATTGTAAATTGACAGTTCCACAGGTTTTAGACCGAAGTTCAAAGGAACAGACTAATTATTTCTCAAAAGGGATTTGCGTTCTTTCACTTGCAGTTATTTTGCGGTTTTTATGCCAGAAAGTGATTTGTGCCAATATGTATGTAAAATGTTATTTTTGGGTGTTTACTCAGCAAAGTGGACTTTCGCTTTCGCATTTTGACAGGAAATTATACCAAGGCCTGTCATATGCCATTAAGAGTCATGGCTCAATGAACATACTTGTTGCATACACTCACATAGCTTCGAATGTCATGAAATATTTAACAAACTTCTTATTTCCTCGGCAGCATTATGATACTCAACATGCTCAACTTGTATTCGCTGATGTTCTCCTTCATTTACAACATCAACAGCAAGGAGGGGCCATTGCAATTGCTCAAGGAGCGGTACGACAACTCTACCGATGAAATGAATGAGTTAACACAACTAATTGAGGGCCTGAAAAACAGCGGTAGTAACAGTACTGAAGTGGGCCTGGTGCTCACTAATTTTAACGCAACTACCAGCAGTCTGCTAACGACAACCGCAGCTGCCACAACACTTTATGGCTGGACCACACGTCTGAAATGCCGCAATATCACAGTGAAATGCTCAAAACCAACGCGCATCAAGGTGAGAAATTTCGCGACAGCAACCACGATGTTTCTTCTCAACATAACCACCCCTTCAATGTTGTCGCACTTAACGGACGAGTCAAGCACGTTAACTACCCCACCTTACACAATAACACCTGCGACGGAAATTGATACAACGTGGACAGCGCAAGAAGAATTGAGCACCACCACACAATTCACTACAACAGAGCCGCCGACTCTAGCGATAGATACAACTTTGACCCCAATAATTGAATACACAGAGATCTCAACACAAACTGAAAGCACTGAGCCATCGACGACACTAGAATCCACCTCAACCACGACCTTAGCGCCAGGCAGTGATGATTTCTTCGACTATATGGATTATTTTGTAGGGATGCCACTCGAGCTCAGCGACACGCTGGAAGCGGCTGCGGCAACAGAGACAACGCGCAACAGTTTAAGTGCAATGACCGAAAATCTGCCACCACTGAGCCGCAAGCCCAGACAAGCTGCGCTGCCAACGCCAGATGAGGCAATGCAAATGCCAAAACAGAGCATGTATAGTCGACGACAAAATGAGCGGCACAGACAGAGCAGTGAAGACAACGAAGACTATTCGGCCGATGATTCAACGTCTACAACTATAAAAACATTACCTTTATCCACGCCAGTCGACGATGCCAGTTCCAGCACGGTTGTGACAAGTCGCCAGGTGCAACAGACGCATCAACAACAAAATGAAACATTGGAGTCGCCACAAAATGAATCATTGCCGACGTTACATGTCAATACTAAGCTGTTGGGTGAAGTATTGGCTTATTTTACAAGCTCAACATCCACTGTCGATCCACCAACCACAAAGTTTCCGCTTCCCACAACAACAGTTTCAACAACAATTTCAACAATGATTCCAACAAAATCAACTGAACTCGCCGGCAGCAGCACTCCATATTTCTTAGCGGAAGATGACATTCTTGACGAATCTACCGACACGATTAAGTATGAGGCCAATGAAATCGATGAAGAAAATTTCGATACTTGCATTCGTACTATTTGTGATCCATATCCGGAAGAATACTTCAGTACAACAGACATAGATACAACAGCTACTCCAACTACAACCACACTGACGCCTATGGAGACTTATGAAATAAAATTGGCGAAAGTGAAGCAAAACATACATGAGGTTCAGCGTAATTTGACCAGTATGTGCTGGGAGACATCACTGGGCCAAGAGCTTGCGAAAGTTATCGTTTCGGATGGGGTAAGAAAAAATGAATTTATTGTAAATATGCTTTAGACTGTGTCAAATGAAACGACTATTTTTTGCCTTAGGTTCCATATGAAATTTTTGTTGTCGGTCCCAAAAAAAATAGTTGCGGCAAATTCCCGATCTTAGTTTTTAGGTTAGCTCTCGAAAAAATAAGAATTTTTAAGGAAAAATTATTTTCCGCTCCTTTTTACAACGCTTTTATCGACTTGCAATGTTGTGTGTGCAGACACAATTTTTAGCTATAATTATAGATTATATTCAAAGTTCCTATACAAAAGTCTAGACATCAACCTCGGCGGTAGGCATTGCCGGAAGTAATTAAATATTGCGCCTAAAAATATGCACTCCATATGCTACAGCGGAAATGGACGACAAGCCATATGTACATACATACATACGAGCATAAAACATTTTGCTTGCATATGCATAAAATAAACCACACAAATATTTGCGCAAATACCAACTTTTACAAATAGGAATCGAATAAGAATCTTATTTGGACAAATTGTATTTGAGCAAATATTTGTGTGGTGTATTTTACGCAATAGTCTTCTGTTCTCTTTTCATTGCAAGTTAAATTATTTTAATATCTGTTGCAAAATTTTATACAGACAAGCCTAAAAGTACAAAATAAAAAAAAACTTATTAATATACCACGCTTTTATAAATTGACTAAAAAGTAGAAAATAATATTTCTCAGTCCCATAGAATTTGTTTTGATAACTTTTGATTTTGAAATCTTAGCAAAAGTCATTATAAACCATTCATGAAAATGAAAAGCGTGGGGCGCATGTAATAGACCTGAATTGATATGAAGGGTAATATATGTATGAATGTGGATATAAGAATAACGACCGCTTAAAATCGATCTCAATTTGTACTTTCTCTGTAGAAATTTTAGGTCTATGTTATGTAGTTTGACTATTGTCAATTAAATCTAATGCTTTGCTTTGCATGCGCTTCACGTTTTTCGTTTTCACTCTCATAACTTGTTTATAATGACTTTTGCTAAAATTTCAAAATCAAAAGTTATCAAAACAAATTCTATGGGACTGAGAAATACTATTTTCTACTTTTTAGTCCATTTATAAAAGCGTGGTAGATATATTAAGTTTTTATTTTATTTTATTTATTTTAATAAGCAATTCAACATAATAAATAAAAAAACAACGTTTTAGACCATTCAATTTTAGTATAATAAGCGCAAGTTAGAAGTAGCCCTGACCTACCGTTGATTTTTGGCATTATTTATAAGGTTTCGTTAATTTCTTAATATCTAAATTGAATAGGTTAAAAGGTTGTTTTATTATTTGTTAGATTCAATTATTTATTAAACAAAAAGTAGCAGAAAACTATTGTTTTCCTTAAAAACGCGATCGCCAACTGAAAAATTAAAATAGAGGTCTGAAATTTTGCCGCATTTTTTTTTTGTTTGTGACCAAGGAAGAAATTTTCATATGGGACTGAAATAAAAAACATTCTTTTTATTTGACACAAAACTTATTGCATGCATATGTACATGCATGTAAGTATTTTGAATATTCAGAATACATATTAAGGGTATTCAGACTATACTCGTTAAGGTCTTAATTCGGTAACTCCCACCATTGTTTTGCTTTTGTAAATTGACGAATATATCATTACCAACTTAACGAGATGGCAAGTCTGATAAAGGGGTAACACACGCGTTAAAATGTTTGCTGATTCCTTTCTGTCATTTCATACATTTTATCAGTTCATACATTTTATCAAAAGTTCAATAAATCGTTCCGTCGTGGAATTAATAAATGTTTATAAATAAAAGAACTTCACGTCATCCGATTCGAAAGTAATTTTAACCAGAAAAATAATAAGGAGCGTTCGAAGTTGAAAGTGTTACCGAGTTACCAGATAACGAATTAATACATAAACGAGGATAGTCTGAATACCCTTATTGAGAATATCTCGTTCTAAAGATATTTTGTAAATAAATGTGTTCCACAGTCTTTCAAGGTAAAATGTTTGATATTATGAAAACTGCTATCAGATTTAATTGTTTAAAAACTATAGCCACCTTCGATTCGTCAACACTTGGTGAGTGGCTAAACAAACGAGTAACTGACATAAACTACTCACAATAGTAAAACTAGTATAATATTTGCATAGAGATAGACCCTCTAAGCGACTTAGCACTACAACGGCCAGGTCTTTCACTGCATCCTCGCTTTAAGAATTTTATTCATTAGGATCAGATTCTGAACCTTCAGAATCATACTCCGCAGTAATGCGCAAAATGTTTATCTAAACCTTGGTCATTTCACCGTTCACAATGTAGCAATGTACATGAAACAATTTTTATTTATATTTGAACAATCTGTTTATGAAAAATATAACTTGTCATTTGTGCACAACCATTTTCCAATTGGAAATGCCAATTGGAGCCATGTTCTTCTCCACTTGCTCTTTCCATCGCAGTGGGGGCCTCCCTCTTCCTTTGCTACCAACAGCGGGTTCCGAGTTGAATACTTTCAGAGCTCGAGCCTCAGTGTCAATTCGAATGGCATGGCCGTGTCAGCGGAGCCGCTGTATTTTATGTCCATGGCATTGTAAAGCTCATACAGCTCACTGTGTCAGATTTTGCCAATATGGGACATCAAAATTCAATTATAGACAAAGGTTTAGAGATATAAACTTAAAATTTGGCATGATTTTTTAAAAGAACATAAGCTTCAATATGGTTATGAATAGGGCAACCCAAAATATGCTTCTTAAAACCTATTTTAAGCGCTTAAATTATGCCAAGAAATTCTAAATATATGCTCCACAAATTTTAAAATCTGATTTCAGATTTCTAATCAGCGACCTTAAAAACATATCCATAGAAAGAAAGTGGTGTCAAATTGTGTCAAGGGGTCTTTAAGCAAATATGTAGTTTTGTCCTTAAGATTTGGATTTCAGACTTTACCGATCACTTACAATAGGTTTGTCCCACGGATACGATGTTCGTCTATGTCCATGATAAATTTCAAGTGCGATGTCATAGGTAAATTTTCGCGGTAAGCGGTACTGTGTCTTCGTCCAGTGTCTATTGATAACCACACAAAAGGCCAACGACGATAAAATAAGGTTATTTTCAAATTTTTTGTTGCACAATGTTAACACTCTGGGGAGGCGTTGTCCCGCTAACTGGGTGTAAGTGGTTTGTTTTCGTGATTTACATGAATAAACTGAAAATCGTAGCATACTTTTTGTGACGATAAAATAAGTCACTAAAAACTGTCGCTAGCTCCTGAACTATTATATGCTGATATTTTTTCTAGCTTATTTTATTTTGAAAATCTTCAATTTGATTTACCTCTATAGAAATGTGTCTTATAGCATGTTTACGCTACCGTGTTGTGTAGCTCGTTCTCGTTTTACGCTGTAAAACTAGTAAACGCGCTGATCAAGTGGAATGGTACGAGATTCGGACACTCTTGAATTCTGGAAGATCTTCCAGCAGTCTAAAAGCGCTTGGACTTCACAGTTCCCCCCCACTGGACTAATGAATCCTTTCCAAATAAGAATCCCCTCAAGGGGTGAATGGGAGAAGGATTCAGTCCTGATCTCTTACTCCGACTCAGCAGGCATATACACTGATTGCTCCAAGTTGATTTGAAGGTAGGTGGTGGAGTATACTCGCAAGAACTCTCACTTAGCCTCAGCTTTCGTCTGAGAGACCTTAGCAGCGTTTTTTAATCTGAACTTACAGCAATAAACGAAGCTGCATATGGCTGATCGATTCTTCTATTAATTCGCATGCAGTAGCCATTTTTTCTGATAGCCAAGCAGTTATAAAAGCACTTAGTTGTGATAAATCGTCATCGAGGATTGTCATGAAATGTAGACGTGCCCTAAAAAGGAGATATGTCACTAATGTCGTATGGGTGCGAGGTCATAGAGATGTACCGGGCAACTGTGTTGCGGATGAACTGACAAGGAAGGGCACCTTACTGTCAGCTCTCAGTACTTCTCGAGATGCGGTAGAGCTGGAAAAGCATCGATGCTTGGCAACATCGATGTTTTCGATGTTTGAAAGAAAAACATCGATGAAACATTGATTTTTTTTCAAAATTTGGGAATTTGGCTTTTCAGCCTTACTCTTCTTAAACTTTAGATTGGAAATAAATTCTATTAAATAAAAAGCGGTTATAACAATATAGTTTAGTTTTTTCTATATTTAACTTGAATATAATAAATTATAATGCTTTTTTCCCTTCAAGGGCTTGAGATCAAAAATCATTTATGATCAGTTTTGCCAAAAGCAGGGAAAAGAGGCTACATGTAGAGAAATTCAGCCCTAAATTTGCGATGTAGGGAAAAAAGAACAGACTTTCAATATTAACTTAAATGTAAGGAATTTAAAAATTTTGCATTTGTCTCTTTTTTCACAAAATTTTCTTTTCCGTTCTCAAATAATTTCTTTTAATTGAATCGGTGAGTTCGACAACCGTACAAGTTCAAAATAAGTTTTTCGTTGTTGAGATCAAAAACCGTACGGACATGTACGGCTTTTCTACAAATTTCACGGGTGCAATCAGCTGTGCTACGTTAACGGCTAAGCCTAGTAAGGTGAAATGAGAGAAAAACCGAGTATGTCCCTGACTTGTACTGTTTTTGATCTCAACAATGAAAAACTGATGAAGTACTTGTACGGTTGTTCAATTACTAATGAGTTGAAATTATTTCAATGTGAATGGTGTCGAGTTTAGCTTATACTGTCGAGTAGTTAATGTTTTTGGCTTCATGACGTAGAATTTTATTTACCGCTTTGAAGTTGGTCCCGTTGTCAGTATATATTTGCCTTGGTACGCCGCGGCGGGATATAAAATTATTGATGGAAATAATACAAGAGCTGGTGTCGAGGCTGTGAGCCACCTCTATGTGCACTGGGTGACCATCCGCCCATGTAAAATGTAAAAATAACGCCCCATCGGTTTTCTCGCCTGCGGCCTACTACTACGAAGTAGTCAATACCAACGTAGCTAAAGGGTTTCTCGTAGCTTGCCAGCCTAGCCCTAGGCAAGGTTGCCATTTGAGGGTTCAGCGGAGTCGCAGCTTTATTTTTGCAAGCTTGGTATAGTTCGGTATAAAACACGCATGCGTGGAATGTAAAACCTGCCTTTGACATCGTTTACCACAGCTTCTTGGCGTCTTGTGAACATATAAATTCAGCTCGAGTTCTCACCCTCATGATACCTTGTTCATCTATAAACAAATTGAGCGATATTAACTTACTTCTTTTTTTCAATATTCTTACCGCCTTTTAGACAGATCAACTCTTGCACAAATTTGCTGGGCTGCGCTTGCTTCATAAGGAACGCCTTTGCCTTTCTATCATTTCAAGGTTGACTTTGCCGGGCGGAGCCAGTGGATGAACTTTCGCTTGTAGCGAAGGTAGCGACTGCGCGGTACAACCGCCTCCAACTCGAAAAATATTCGGTGTTCATTACCACCAATTGCTGCTTAGCTACATGTATGTGTAGAATGTGATGTCTGGTTTCGACGCTGTCTTCGATTGGACCAAAGTCTTTGCGGTTGGGCCAATCGTTTTCATCGGCTTTCAAAAAATTAGGTCCGTTGATCCACATGTCGCTGTCCACTTTGTATTCTTACTTAGTTGCGAGGTCTGCAGGGTTTAGTCGTGAGGGAACCCACCGACACTGTTGAAGGGTCGTATTTTCCAATATCTCAGCCACATGACAAATTGCCGAAACTGCCTACGGTCCCTCAGGGGAGCATAACGACATTCGGGTCTGTTTTAACCATGCTAGATTTCTACTCTATGCAGATGATTTGAAAATTTTCAGCAAAATTACCGGCATTTCTGATATTTCTTTATTACAACGTGATCTTAATAATCTATACGACTGGAGTACCAGAAACAAGTTATCGCTTAATATCAGTAAATGTTACCACATGACCTTCGCTAAAATTATAAATCCAATCCCCTCTGCTTATTCCATTTCTACTGCTCGTCTCTCCGCTGTAAATGAGTTCTCCGATTTAAGTGTTGTTTTTGACTCGGGGTTCTCCTTTGCTAACCACATTGGTATCATTATTCCTAAGGCCTACTCCAACTTGGGCTTTCTACGGCGCTATGCGCGGGACTTTAGGGATTTTTATACTAGGAAAACGCTTTATAATTCTCTAGTTAAGTCTAAGTTGGAGAATGCCTCAGTAATTTGGAATCCAATTTACTCTGTTTATTCCCAAAGGATCGAAAGAGTTCAACATAGCTTTGTCCGTTTCGCTCTGCAATCTCGTCATTTTAATGAGCCCCTTCCATCTTATGAGGCCCGTTCTTTGTTAATAAATCTGAAATCTCTTGCCTCATGGCGTATAATTAACTCACTTATGTTTATCTATGATATTGTCTGTGGTCTCATCAATTGTCCTGAACTACTGGAGCAGATATGTTTTAATATTCCCCAAAGGGTATTGCGTTTTCACTTTTCGTTGCGTGTTAAAATTTTCAAATCGAATTATTTAAATTATGCACCCATTACTATGTCTCTTAATGAACTTAATAGAATTTTTAATAGTCTTGATCTTGATTTCGCCCATCCTAGATCTCTTTTTTTATCTAAGCTGGAATCTAATTACTTTTAATTGTATCTTTATAAATTATTTCTAAGTCTTTTTGTACCTCTAGTCTGTAAGGTTTTGTAACCATAGACTTAAATAAATAAATATGAATATGAATATGAAATTTTCTTCCGATACCGTTGCAGATCCTTTGGCACTTTTCTTTCGACAATGTCTGAACTGCGGAACTTTCCTAGATTCGTGGAAACTATGTTCAATAAATCCTATATTTAAGTCTGGCGACCGCAATGATATTTGCAAGTATAGACCTATAGTTAAACAAAGCACCCTGGCAAAGATATTTGATCACATTCTTCAACGTAAGCTCTTTGATCACATTAGCAAAGCTATTGTTGAATGTCAGCATGGATTTTTTCCCGGAAGGTCTACTTCCACCAATTTAGCCTTAGGCACTAATCGAATTGTCGATGCTTTTGAGACTCATGCGCAACTCGACGTCATTTACACCGACTTCTCAAAAGCATTTGACAAAGTTGGTCATTCAATTCTGTTACGTAAATTGAAATTGTATGGAATCAATGGAAAACTGTTGAAATTTTTCTCCAGTTTTCTATCGAATAGGAAACTTTTTGTGTCAATTGAAGGAGTTAAATTATCTTTGCTTATCGATGCTTGGTCAAGAATTCCACAAGGGACTCACTGTGGTCTTTTATTGTTCCTTATCTATATATTAATACGCTAACATAAATTTTGTCTCCGTTCGTTTGGCGATTCTACCGAACCGATTTCGAAGCCAAGAACACCGTTGGAAAGGCATTTTTACGTAGATGAGCAGAGTTTTTATGGTTCCGCAATTGGTTGAAAATTACGGCCAAAGCCGTCGTTTAAACATTTTCGAATTGTGTATAGATGTTGCTGCAACATGTTCAATTTGACATGTTTCGCATGTTGTTTCACTTCGCATTTGAAATTAAGCTTTGAAATAAAGATAAATATGAAGATGAAGAAATAAATGATAACGATGAAGTCAAAAAAAAGAAGGCAAAAGTGAAGATAAAGACGAAAATGGAGACAATGACAGATACATAAGAATTAGGGTAACTGAAAGGGTAAGAACATTTATAGAATTTATGAAGTGAAACTTCTTTAGCGGCAGTTGGTTGGTTGGGAGTAAATTGTCGAATTCAAGGGGAATAATGCACATGGAAATGGTTCTCAGCGGTTTAGCGGTTTGAGAATAAAAACGAAAACAAAGATGCCTAGAGGTACAGCCAAAAACGAAGATCAAAGTAAATCTAAACACTATAAGGTAAAGGTGAAGACGAATATGCAAAAATAAAGATAAACCTGAAGAAAAAGATGAGGATGAAGATCGATATTGTTATCGATATAAAC
>NW_023458568.1:17643730-17662312 GCF_013731165.1 Rhagoletis pomonella | reverse complement strand
AAAATCGTCGTTTAAAAATTTCCATATTTGTGTATTGTTGTTTTTGCTGTTTCGCATTTTGTTTTACTTCGTATTTGAAATTAAACTTTGAAATACAAAGGCAAAAGTGAAGATAAAGACGAAAATGGAGATAAAAGCGAAAATGGAGACAATGAGAGATACATAAGAATTAGGGTAACAGAGTTGAAATTTTCCAATAGGAATCGAAATAAAAACAGCCATAAAGCTTACTGAAATTTATCAAATAATCGACGTTTATAGTTATCGAAAATTATCCGTGCTTATTAAGTTATCGCAACGTATCGAATTATTCAAACTGATCAATGTTTATTGAGTTATCGAAGTTTATAGACACAGAAACTTAGTTATCCAAATTTGCGGATAGTTATCGAGCTACAAAAACGTGTGAGATTAACGAAATTTGTCAAGTTAAAGAAATGTATCAAGTTATCGATATTTATAGAATTATCATTATTTATAGACATAACGAAATTTATCGAGGCGTCGCAATGCATGGAGTTCTTTCAACTTACAGTGTTATCGATAATTATTGATCTACTTAAATTGGTTGATTCATCGAATCGAAGTTTGTGGAATTTTCAAAATATATCGATTTGTCGAAATTTCAAGGTTATATAAGCTAATCGATTTATAACTGCTTATCGAATTTTATCGTGTTGAGTGTAACGAGTTATCAAAATTTTTCGATAGCTTTCGAAAAATTTGGAGTTGTCAAAAATAAAAATGTATCCAAAGGTATCCAAAGAATTTACATTTTCGTGCTATCGAAATTTATCGAGCCCTCAAATTTCACAGTTATCGAAATTGGTCGAGTTAACGAATTTTGTTGAGTTATCGGATTTTAGTGTTTTCGAAATTCTTCGAGCTATCGATATGTATCAAATCATTGAAATTTATCGATAAACTGGAATGTATCGGGTCAATTCCAAGTCCTGCCGAAGTCCTCCAAAGACGTTCTAATATAAGAAAAATATTAGTTACGTTTAAGTTCCAAAGCAGAAGATTTTCCGGTAAGCTAATTTGTACCGTAGAAGTTTTGCTACGGGTTAAGTTAGAAAACCTCTCTAAGGCTCCCAAAAACTAGAAAAACTGTCGAATTTCGACAGTAACTGGCACTCTAGTCTTTATTAATGACCTGCCTCAACAATTTAAATTCGCTAAATGCTTAATGTTTGCAGATGATGTTAAACTGTTTTTAACAGTACGTAATATTTTTGACTGCATTAACTTAAAATCTGACCTTGATTCTTTTGCCGGATGGTGCAATAACATTAACTTATTTTTAAATACGAATAAATGTTGTGTTGTTTCCTATTCAAAAAAGGTTGGCACCACTATTTTTAACTATAAAATAAATGCTCACTCGTTGAACCGTTCTTAGATTAAAGATCTGGGTGTATTATTTGACTCCAAACTATCTTTCTCTAGTCTAGGGATGCAAGTCAAAAAAATACATCGATGTTTTCTTTGATTTGATGCATCGAAATATAGCATCGATACATATCGATGTATCGTATAAAAACATCGATATTTTCGATGCATCGAATGAAAATATCAGCATTTTCTTTAAATTAAAAATATACAACAAGAAAATTAAAAAATCGTAACTTCGATTAGTGTTTAAGTAATAACTCGCAGTGAAATGTATTAACTGATTTAAACTGTTACAAATCCCAGTTTTTTGTGTTCTTTTGAGAAGGCTTCGACATTTTCGGAAGGTATGGAAGTGGCGACAATTGTTAAATATTTATAAGCATAATACAATAATAAGGGTATTCATCAAACCTTATAAATGCATTGTAAACCATATAAACTTATAATTGTGTAAACATTATAAATGAACTGTCAAAATTTGCATGGAAACTCGTTTACACATTTCTGATAAATTTCTCCAGCGATTTCACTGAATAAACTTGATAAACTGAAGCCAATGCAACTCTGTCGCAACTCTAGCTATGTTTTCTTGGGCAATAATCGGAATCCGCATAAAACTTTTGCACGTAAATTTAACAACAACGATATGATCCTAATAGAGATCTGGTTCAAATGTTATCCGTTCTGTTTGTTTAGCTTTACTGATAATTTGACCGCAAAGTTTGGTAGCCGTTTCAAATGAATTCATGCACAAATAGACATTCTGCCATTGTTTCTTTTAACTAGCTTCAAATAAATAGGCCGTATGTTATATGTATATTTATTTAAATAGATATAATCTCGTAAATATAATTTTTCACATTTAGTGAGTTAGTTTCTACAATTTTTTTATCCTCGTACTAGTAGTATTAAGTTAGTGATACTGTGCTCTATAACCAAAGAAAACACGACTATTGTCGCATGTGTAAACGAAAAGGGTCGTTCATGTAACAGAGTGCGTAAACTTATAAGATTATCTGCTTGATAAAGTTATCGGTTTAGATGAATACCACTAATATAAAGTGTGGCAGCTAGCAATGACATTATATTTCAGTCACTTATTTGGCAATTTATTATCATAAGTTTTTCCTTCATTTGACTTTCATGTTAACCCTTTTGAGAGATATATTATGAAGTTTTTTGATTAGAGTAAAAAATAAAAAAATAAACATGTCATTAAATTATTGTCGCTTTGCAAGAGTACACACAACGTTGCATTACTGATATTTTGAGTCCATAAGGATGAGAACATGAGCCGAAATCAGGCAGAGGTATACAACAAAACCAAGTATTAATGCCAGAAACTCAAATTTTGCCTTCAAACTGGCTTGCACACTTTATATTATTTCTCTATGTTGATAAGCTATGTGAAACAATTTTGTAATATGCTGTTTAAAATCTGTCCAAATTTCCAAATGGTTTTAGAGAGTCAATATCATATCAATTAATATCATATTGTAGATGGTATTTGGCACCAAATGTTTCTACTAATAAATTATAATAATGCAATAAATTTATTAATGCAATAACATTTTGGATAATATTAATAGAATGTATATTCTAATAGTGCATAAATAGTGAAAAATAGTTTGAAAAGCATACAAAATAATTTTAGTATGTAAAGTACAAGGCGAATCTATACAAGGTGGTTTATCGGATCCGATGATTTCACGACGACTTTGTACCTTTTGTTTAAATGATGTGTTTGCTGCAATTTCGTTTTATACTGTTGTCAATGTGCGTATAATTTGCTATTGTAATTTTTGTTTTTGAGCTGTTAACACCACCTTGTATAAATTCGTCTTGGTACAGTGTACATTGCACACAAATGTCGATGCATCGGAAAAAATACATCGATATATCGATGTATATCGGAAAGTCCAAAACATCGCTTTTATTCGATACATCGAATAGCAAACATCGATGTTTGCGATGTATCGATGTTTTTTTTGCATCCCTACTCTAGTCACATTGACCTTATTGTTTCAAAATCTTTTGCAATGATTGGTTTTATTAGACGTAATTCCGTAGACTTTAAAGATCCAATGACGTTGAGATCCCTTTACATTTCTTTGGTAAGAAGTCGTCTCGAATACTGCTCAGTTATATGGAATCCATTCTACGAAGTACACTCATGTAAAATTGAGAGAGTTTAGAAAATATTTACTAAAATCGCTTTGCGTATGCTTCGTTGGCCTGATGGCCTCCCATCAAATATCAGCAGACGTAAATTACTTCGCCTCCAGGCTTTGTATGAGAGAAGAACCTGTTCCTCGCTCTTGTTGGCCTATAACATAATTAACTCTAACATTAAATGCTCTGATTTGTCTAATTTATTCATCCCCTATATTCCACCGCGTAATCTTCGGCATAGTAGATTATTTATCGAAGTAACTCGTAAAACAAATTATGCAATGAATGAATCAATCGTTAAAACTATACATCTAGCAAATCGATATAGCAGCGTTATTAATTTGAATAATAGTTTATATTAATTTAAATTTGAATTGTTTTCTATTTTTGAGTAGTCTGTAAAAAAGTTTGTAACTTTTTAGACTGAATAAATAAATAAATAAATAAATAAAAATCTGCATATGGCATCATTGTTAGCTACAGACAAATAGCCTGTTCCCGTACTCCAGGATTTAGTCCGAAATAGTCCGAAGTCGTTTCCTTTCCCACATTTACCATATATTTTGTGAACATCTTCTCACTAAATCATGAAGTGCGGGGACAGGCTAATATTGTCGATCCTTTTCCTTTTTTACCTTCCTTTTATTAGCTCGGGATGTAACTATGTAATATTGATGCGCCTAAAAGATGCAGCGATTTCTATTCTCAAGTTACATACTTGATGACAGTACGAATGGCAATTATAATAGGGAGGTTCTAGTTTTTTAAACTATCATTTTTTTGATTTTGAAGCTGTCGGATGTGGTACTGGGCTAAAGGCAGGCACACGATTGGTACATTTGTACAGATTTGTACATTTTACCACAAGAGTGGTGTTCCTTAGAAATTTGAGTTCAGCTCAATAAAAAAATGTTCAAACACCACTACTCTGTAAATGCCAAAATGTAAAAATCTGAACAAATGTACCAATCGTGTAAAACTGCCTTAAGAATTTCATCTAGAGTAATCCAGTAAGTATTATGAAAATTCCTTTTAGGTGTTTACAGCAGGGTGTCCAGATTATTTTGAAAAAAAGCGCAATTCCTAAAAAAAAAATCGCCGAAAATCGCCAATTTTTTTTAAATAAAATTCATGAAATCTATTTAACAAATCTTTTTTTTTTAAATGATTTAACAAATTTATTTAACAAATCTTTTATTTTAAAAATAATATAGTTTTTAAAACCAAAAAAAATATAATACCTTCAGAGGGTAATAATAAATAACGCAAATCACTTAAATAATAGTGATGTGCAAACAATTTTCTTTAAAAACACGAATACTTTTTAAAAATATTTTTTCAACATATTTCGCAATAAGATTGCGCAATTATTAAATTTATTATAACTCGTATTAATTGATTAAACTCGCTCAATCCGCTTTTAAGAGCTCGGCGCTAAAAACTGAATAAAGACCTATAATAAGGCGAGATCAGCTATTTCCACAATTTCTTCAAAATCACCTATAGTGTCTGAATCATTTACATTTCTGTTGTTGTAATATATTGAGCTATTCATCCTTGATGACATACTGTTTTATATTGGAAACGTTTTGCAGCAAAAACTATTAGCCTTCATATAACACTTTATTTGAACTATTGAATTAAGGCTTTCCAACCTCATCCTATTTCGAATCTTAGTTTTTGTTGAATTTATTACGGAAAAAAACGCGCTTAACAAAGCATGTGAGTGCGGCAAGGGTACTAATATGAATTTACTTATATTTCCAAACATTTTATTGCCTGTTGTGGTTTTCACTCTGTAAGCAATTATCCAAGATTCTTCAGAGTCGGATGAAATTGTTCAGAGAAAAGTTATTCCATGGGAAAATAAAAGATTTAAATATTCAGTTTCCGCTGCTTTTCTTTCCCTCAAAGTCAAATAGTGAATTGGCAGGTCCCCGAAACTCGCCCTCTTGTGATTCACACACTTTTCTTGTGACAAAATCAAAGCTTGTTTAAAAGTATTTAATTGAATAGGTAATCGTTCTAAAGTTCTTCGATTAGGGTGATTAAAAACATTTTTGACAGTCTTTTAATATGCTTCTTCAGTCAAGTTTATCACGCAGTTCATTAGCCTCTTCTGTAAAATTATCGGGGAACACTAAATTTTGTATATTTTTATAATTGGAAAAAATTTATTTGAAGGGACAAATTGCCAAAAATCGCCAATGGCGATTTCCTAAATTTTTACGCGCAAATATCTAAAAAAAAAAATCGCCAAATATGGACACTCTGATGTAAACCGGTAACACAATTTAATGGCTTTACCTTTCTACGTAAAGCAGATAGATCGCAAAATCTGGTATCTGAACAATCAGCGGTATAGGAGATAAAGCTTATACAGTATAGATTTTGACGATTTTCTCAGTAGACTTTGTATTATTATTTATAAAATAGCTTGCGAAATTTATCGGTTTTAGCTGTCCAAATAAAGGACTTTTACAGTAAAACCCCATATCTGAACAATCAGTAAAACCCCATATCTGAACAATCGGTTTAAATGGAGGCAATAAAAAGATTATAGTGACCCGATCTTTGTTCATTTTACTGTAAACTTTCTGTTGATATTGAGTGAAAATAGTGCGAAATTTAATGTTTCTAGCTGCATAAATGGAGAAGTTATAACAAAAAATCTCATATCTGAACAATCAATTGTATGGGAGATATATGTTAAAGTGAGCCGATCCTTGATATTTCCACTGTAAGTAGTCTGTTAATAATGAGTGAAAACGGTGCGAAATTTCATGTTCCTAGCTGCATAAATGGAGGAGTTTTGTTAAAAGACCTCATATCTGAACAATCAGTTTTATGGGGGCTACATGTTATAGTGACCCGATCTTTGTTATTTTAAAGATCGTCAAGTATTTTCCTGATCATGAGTGAAAACAGTGCCAAATTTCATGTTCCCTGCTACATAAATGGAGTAGTTATATCGAAACATCTTATATCTGACCAATCAGTTGTATGGGAGCTAAATGTTATAGTTACCCGATCTTTGTAATTTTCACTGTGAGTTTTCTGTTGATAATGGGTGCAAGTATTGCAAAGTTTCATATTCCTAGCTGCATAAATGGAGGAGTTACAACGAAAAATCTTATATCTGAACAATAAGTTGTATGGGAGCTATATGTTATAGTTTTCCGATTCTTCCGGTTCCGACAAATGATTAATACAATATAAAAATACATCCACGTACCAAATTTCAACCTGATATCTTGAAAACTGAGAGACAAGATTGCTTACAAACAAACGGACAGACAGACAGATGGACAGACGAACATGGCTAAATCGACTCAGCTCGACGTTCTGAACGTGTAAGTATACATTTTGATGGGTCTATTTCTTTTTATTCTGGTACTTACAAACATCGGACCAAAGTTATAATACCATTTCATGCTCATGAAAGGTATAATAAGTTAAGGTCTCGTTAAAGTTACTAAAAGCCATTTAGTGAAACGAGTTACTCAAACTCTAATGAAAATGACTCACAATTTGTACTAATTTACTTCGTTTTCAAAAAAGCGTGTCGGGGAATTCATCGTACATGCATAATTGGTTAGGTATATGTATGTATGCATGCAGATATTTAAATGCCGGTTTGCTATTCGCGCGACAAAATTTTTTAAAAACGAAGTAAATTAGTACAACTTGTTAGTAATTTTCATTAGAGTTTGAGTAACTCCTTTCACTAATTGGGTTTTAGTAACTTTATCGAGACCTTAACTTATTTTATTTTATTCATTTCAGTGCAGTTTTGACAAAATTTTCTTGTTAAAAAATCTTTTGTTACACTACTTTATTTTATTCTTTTGATTGTACATGTTAAATAAACGCTTGTTTTGAGAAATATATTTTTTACATTATGTTATATAACTATAGCACACACAAAAAAGTGGTGTTTCGACCCACTGAATCCGAATCTGGGGTCCGTTTGACTTCTTAACCCTCAAAATTTCGATTACACTGCGAAAAAACGAAAAAGTGGCAAAAAATCCGCAGTTTATAATTATAATAAGGCCTTCGGAGGAAATGATGTGAAAACCGTTGCGGAAAATAAAATTCCGTCATAGATTTTTTTGTTGCTGATTTGCGCACATACTTATATTACACTGTGCGACAAAAACCAAGAATTTATAAAACACGCGAAAAAATCAATATATTCACAAAACTACGAGCGAAATATAGTATAACTGCGTTTTTGAATTTTCTCTCTGACGTCAGGATTTTTTTTAAAGGACTTTGAAATTTCTGGGAAATGTTTAAATAAAAAAATTGTTTAAAAGATTTGGTGCAAGTAACAATATGGGTATCAATAAAAAAAAAAATTCTGTAAAATTAAAAAAAAAAATTATTTTTTGGCGCACCAGGACGAATAAGTGTTGATAATGGCCGTTTAAAATTTTATCCTTAAATATCCTTGGAAATTTCCAATATTTATTTTTGAAAAAAAAAAAATATCAAGGACTAATATGTACCACACCTTCGAATTTCGTCCTTCTACCTTTATTAGTTTTAGATAAAAAAATGTACACTTCTCCTATAAGATATTGATACAGTGTACAGCACTCGGCTGGGTATTGGACCAAACCAATTTTTTTTAAGAGATTGAGTCATAGGTAATAAAGTAATTTCTCCGTTTTTCGGAGTTAGGGCCTTTGATAAAGAATTAGTTTTTATTATTATATGTAAATAACTAAAAAACTAAAAATATAGACGTAGTCCGCCTATTGCTCTTATTTAAATGGTATATAACCTTATTTTGTTCAAACTTATATTAGAGCTGCTATAAGGTCGGGTCTTCGAAAAATTAAAAACCTTATATGTCAAACAATTTTAAAAAATTTCTATAGTTGCCAACGTGATTAAATCCCCTTTCTTCTGATATGCATATTTGTATACTTTGTATGTAAAAATTTGAGAAAAAACATTTAAGAGGGGAAAAAAATACTTTAAACAAAACAATTACTAGCCGATTTAAAAAAAAAATGATATCGTTGTAAACGCAATCAAACCTCCTTTCTTCTGATATGCGTTATAAAAATTTGAGAAAAAAAAGCTTAAAAGGAAAAATACCGTATTTTTTTATAAAAAATATTTTAAACAAAAAAATTACAAACCGATTTTTAAAAAATTGGTGTCGCTGTAAAGGCGATTAAACCCCCTTTCTTTTGGTATGCATATTTGTATACATCGTATATAAAAATTTGAGAAAAAAAACACTTAAAATCAAACAAATACCTCTTTTTTATAAATAAAATATTTTAAACGAAAAAATTTCAAACCGATTTTCAAAAAATTGGTATCGTTGTAAAGGATACCAGAAAACTTATACTTTCTTAAAGCCAAAAATTTCTCTTTATATACACAAAAAAAAACTTAATTAAAACAAGTAAGAAAGTCTAAGTTCGGGCGGAGCCGAACATTACATACCCGGCGCAAGTATTAAATATATGATTTTCACCTTTCCGAAAGCTACCGCTACATGGTAAACCGAGATATATTAATTTTGAGTAAATTAGCATCCTTAAATTTTGAAATATTGAAGCTTCGATCATTTCTGAAATTTGCCGTTATATAAAAAGCGCCCACAATTTTAGTCCCATTACAATAATTTTCAATGTTTTGCTTTTGTGTAGGAAGCGCAATAACCATACCGAGTTTGGTACAAATTGGTACAACGGTTACCGAGATATATATATATGTGATCATAAGTGGGCGGTGCCACGCCCATTTTCCAAAATTTTATCATAAACGTATTTCTTGGTGAAGAATTGTTGCAAACGTCAACTTTGAATGAATCAGCTTTACTATTTACTAATTTATCGAAGATTTCGTATTTCTCCAAATTACCATCCGTCCTACGCCCGAAAGAAGTGCACGTACAAAGTTTCGTTAAGATATCTAAATTTTTACCCGTGTTATCGTGTGCACAGACGGACGGACGGACCGACAGACAGTCACCGCTTAAATGATTTATCTTTTCATTCTGATCATTTATATATACATTTGTCTATATCTATCGCGATTCGTTTTGCCCGTTAGAAACAACCGTTATGTGAACCAAATTATAATACCCTTGTGCACAAGTGTGCTCGGGTATAAAAATTGTTGCCCTCTATATAAACTCTTGCCCCCCTAAGTGAAAGGCTACGCCCTTATATACAAAACAATTAAAATACTAAAACCGTTCATCATACGTTCAGTTTTTTCTTTTAGAGCGCATACATGGTACCATAATAATGATTCCAGTATCTTCATTTATGTATGTATATTGTAACTATCAATATCTTATTAAGTGTAAAATTTATTTTTGGCGAAAACTAATAAATTTAGAAGGACGAAATTCAAGGATGTGGTAGTTAACATATTAGTCCCTGACATATATTTTTTTCAAAAATAAATATTGGAAATTTGCAACGATATTCAAGGATAAATTTTTAAGAGGACATTTTCAATACTTATTGGTCCTGGTGCACCCAAAAATAATTTTTTTTTATTCTACAGAATTTTTTCCTTTTAACTGATACCCATATTGTTATTCTTCAATGCACCGAATCTTTTGAATAATTTTTTTATTCATTCATATTCGAGAAATTTCAAAGTCCTTTCAAAAAAATTCTGACGTCAGAAAAAAAAACTAAAAATGCTGTTTTACTACATTTGGTCCCCAGTATTGCGAATATATTGATTTTTTCGTTTGTAAAATTTACTGTCGCACGGTGTTATGAAGCATGTACATATATATATATTGCTACCTAAATGTGAAAAGGTGCCAAGTCTGCTCTTTTTTTTAAATTAAGTTTGTGATGCAGAATGACAGATAACGCGGAACTACATCGATTTTTCGTCTCTCCTGAACAATTTAAAAAAATGGATTTGGCACCTTTTCACCTTTAGGTAACGATATATACATTAGTAAGGTAAAAACAAACCTCATGGTAAGACTTGCCAAATGTCTGGGCTTAGGAGCCTCCGGGCTTGGGACAAAATCTGCCCGCTACGGGTTTGGCAATAATTTCCTCGAGTTTCGGTTAAAAACTTTGAAATTCCCCCATTTACGTGTTTTTCTTTAAGTGGTTTTCTTAATTGAATAGCCCTTTTAGTGTCATTTAAAATATTTTAACAACCTTTTCAATGTTGAAACTATTATCGATTCGCAACTGCATTTCAAAGAAAAACATCTCATTTATAAACTTGCCTTTACATCCATCAATTCAGTCACTTGATATTTAGATACGCAGTGGATAAGACGTTTTATACGAATACAGAGTTCAGAGAATCGCCGAAGGTAATTGGTAAAATTCTGCCTATACCAGTAAGCAACGATGTTTTTCAATGAATGACCGTAACATTGATAATAGCCGTGTTTTATTTGTCCAGAAATTTAAGCTATTAGCTTATTTTGTATGGAGGACTTACCCAACATAATTATATTGTCTTATGAAAAGCTATCTTGGCTTGTATATTGAACAAGAGGCATTGCCATTCAGCATCAGAAATTTTCTCCTTCAGCCAATCAGAAAGAGGCAAAAACTTACTTTGACACTATTTCTAGTCAAACAACTGTCAAAATTAGGCTAACATAGGAAATAAGCTAATTTCGTTTTATTTGACCAAGATTTAGCTATTTGCTTGTGATGGTTGAATAAAACATGCCTATTGACAAAATTTGGCAAGCTTAATCACGATGCTTACAAAGTGACACATTACAACAAGCCAGCGATGTTTTCTGTTTTACGAGCAAAGAAGCCTACCAAAACTTTAAGCGTCCTACCATCCTACCAACGACAAAAAAAAACCTACCAATTTTGGTAGGAAAAGCAAAACGGCAACCCTTATTGCATCGACAACTCAACAAATGACGCCCGTTATTAGAGTTTTCGCGAACAGTGCGGTCGTGTGGTAGATAAAGTAAAAATCGCTTGTCTGGAAAGCATTTAGAAAAGTTTTTGTTCCTTGGCCGTGTGCTCCAATAGCTATTTTCATAAATATTTTGTGAATAATATACTTATATGAAGTCATATATGTAATTATAACTAATAGATATTGCTCCTCAGCAATGTACCAAAAAAACAATAAATTTTTTTTTTTTCATAAATAGTTTGTAAATGATGTAGTGCGCTACATACTTATAGGGGGTGACCGTATGGATAAGTGTCGGTGCAAATTAATTTTAGTTACTTTTTATAAAAAAAATATAGTTAATTCTATTAAAAAAACCATGTAAATTCAAGTTTCAAACTTTGTACAAAAATTAGAAGAAAATCCAAGTTTCATCAAAATTAAACACTTTTCATTCAGAATAAATAGTGTTTTGATGAAAACGTATTAGCGCAAAAGAGAAGGCACGAGTTGTCCCTTCTTATAATCTACGTTCTTTGATGAAACTTTGTTGATTTGTTTTCTAATTTTTGAACAAAGTTTAAAACTTGGATCAACAAGGTTTTTGTTATAGAATGAACTATATTATTTATTAAAAAAGTAATTAAAACTAATTTTAAAATAACAACAAAAATATAAATCCGAAATTATACATATTGGGTGACCTATACACTCATATGACTGATAAAATTATAACCAATACTGTGTCTTGGTAATGTGGCACAAATATTAATTAACAATTATTTTGTATTCTTACTAAATAACTTAAATGTAAACGTTTAATATACCTGCAAATTTATCGGCTTTTTATTTGATTTTGACATAATTTTTTTTAAATCATGATAAGATGTAATCATAAGACCTTTTACAACAAAAAAAGGGAAGTATCTCTCGAAAGAGAATATGAAAACGATTCAAGTAAGTCCTCGATAATTTGCCGATACTGCGTAGGTATCGTTACTTTTAGTCTTTTGAGTACAAGTACTCATTAGAGTGATAACTTAGTGGTATCGATTGAACCCTATATGTACCACATGGACCCAGTTATTCCAGAGCACCATTTCTTCTTCTTCTTCTTTTTGGCACAGTAACCGCCTAAGCGATTTTGGCCGAGTTCAGCAAAGTATGCCAGTCGTTTCTCCTCTGTGCCAACTGACGCCAATTGGAAATGCCAAGTGAAGCCAAGTCCTTCTCCACCTGATATTTCCATCGCAGTGGGCGCCTCCCTCTTCCTCTGCTACCAACAGCGGGTTCCGAGTTGAACACTTTCAGAGCTGGAGCGTCGGTGTCCATTCGAACGTCATGGCCAAACCAGCGGAGCCGCTGTATTTTAATTCGCTGCACTATGTCCGTGTCGTTGTAAAGGTCATACAGCTCATCGTTCCATCGTCTGCGGTACCCGCCGTCGCAAACGCGTAAAGGCCCGTCTCTTCGGATGTTGTCATTGACCATGCTTCTGCGCCATATACCAGCACGGGCATGATGAGTGACTTATAGAGTCGACATAAGCCAGCAATTGCACGCTCTTGTAGTAAGTTGTTCCTGAGCGGTTCAGTTCTGCAGCTCTTATTATCTTCCCCAACATCAGATTAAAGAAGTCACATGAAAGGGAGTCGCCCTGTCTGAAACCCCGTTCTGTTCGGAGAGGTCTTTCCCAATTCTGACGGAGCTGGTGGTATTACTCAACGTCATTTTACACAGCCGTATGAGTTTTGAGGGGATGCCAAATTCAGACATGGCGGCGTATGGACAACTCCTTTTAGAGCTGTCAAAAGCGGCTTTAAAGTCGACAAAAAGGTGGTGAGTGTCGATCCTTTTCTCGCTGGCCTTTTCCAAGATTTGGCGTATTGTGAATACCTGTTCTATGGTGGATTTGGCAGGTCTAAAGCCACACTGATAAGGTCCAATCAGCTCGTTTACGATGGGCTTCAGTCTTTCGCACAATACACTCGATAATACCTTATAACCTATGCTTAGAAGGCTGATTCCGCGGTAGTTGGCGCGAATGGCGGGGTCACCTTTCTTGAGGATAGCGCTGAGCACACTTAAATTCCAGTCGTCGGGCATGCGTTCATCTGACCATATTCTGCATAAGAGGTAATGCATGCACCTTATCAACTCCTCTCCGTCGTACTTGAATAGCTTAGCTGGCAAGCTGTCAGCTCCAGCAGCTTTGTTGTTTTTCAGCCGCGTTATTGCTATACGTACCTCGTCATAGTCAGGCGGTGGAACGTCGAATCCGTCATCATCGACTGAGGGCTCGGGTTTTTCTTCTCCACAACTTTTCGTGCTGCTACCATTTAGTAGGGTGGAAAAGTGTTCCCTCCATAATTTAAGTACGCTCTGGACATCAGTTACTAGGTCGCCATTATTGTTCTTACAGGAGTACGCCCCAGTCGGTAAACCTTCCGTAAGTCGCCTAACTCTCTGGTAAAACTTTCGGGCATTCTTCCTGTCGGCCAGTATTTAAAGCTCTTCGTACTCACGTATTTCGGCCTCTCTCTTCTTATTGCGGCAAATATGTCTTGCTTCCCTCTTCAGATCCCTATAGCGGTCCCACATAGCGCGCGTTACGCCCGACCGCAGCGTGGCCCTGTAGGCGGCATCTTTTTTCTCTGCAGCTTCCTGGCACTCCTCATCGTACCAGTTGTTCTTTCGGGCTCGCTGAAATCCGACTACTTCTTCGGCGGCGTTACTTAATGATCAGGAAATGTGGTTCCACTGATCGCATATGTTGGTTTGTTGAAGAGAGCTCTCTGAGAGCAGGTATGAGAGTTGAGTAGCGAAAGCGCTGGCTGTCTGTTGTGATTGCATCTTTTCGACGTTAAGCTTTCCTTGCATATTTGGGCGCACATTTTTTGCTGCACAGAGGCGGTGCGTATCTTGGCTGCAACAAGATAGTGGTCCGAGTCGATGTTTGGGCCTCGGAGTGTGCGTACGTCTAAAACACTGGAAGCGTGCCTTCCGTCTATCACAACGTGATCGATTTGGTTTCTCGTTTCTCGATCCGGAGACAGCCACGTAGCTTGATGGATCTTTTTATGCTTAAACCTAGTACTGCATACTACCATGTTTCGGGCCCCGGCGAAGTCGATCCTTGCCCACCCTGGCATTGAAACCGCCAAGCATGATTTTGATATCATGACGGGGGCAGCGCTCGTACGTGCGCTCCAAGCGCTCATAGAAGAGATCCTTGGATGCCTCATCATTCTCTTCAGTCGGGGCATGGGCGCAGATAAGCGAGATGTTGAAGAATCTCGCTTTGATGCGGATTGTGGCTAAACGCTCGTCCACCGGGGTGGACGACAGTACTCGGCGACGGAGTCCTCTCCCACCACAAATCCAACTCCGAATTTGCGCTCCTTTACATGGCAGCTGTAGTAGACGTCGCAAGGCGCCAGACATTGCTTGCATTGCCCCGTCCAACGCATTTCTTGCATGGCGGTGGTGTCAGCTGTTGTCCCTACGAGGACATCAACCAGCCGGGCAGAGGCACCTTCCCCATTAAGGGTCCTGACATTCCAGGTGCATGCCCTCAAATCGTAGTCTTTAAACGTTTGCCGTGGTCGTCTTCATAAGGGGGGGGGGGGTCTCACCCGAGGCTTTGCCTTGCTTCTTCACTAGAAGTGGTTTTTACGCACAACCCATTGCCGGGACGGGTATGGGTTTGCAACCAAATACGCGTATATATAGCGAGACGCTTGCTCCAAGCAGACACCCGCTTACAGCCGCACCTACTGGTGAACAGACGCTGCAGACTTCAGTGAGCCCTTAAACCGAATAAGTCGGAGTAGCCCCACCGAAGCTCCCTCTCTTTCTGCCGTGACCCAAGGCTCCACTCGGATTGGTTACCGCATCTCGCACATTGGTTGCTTACGTTGCCCAGAGCGCGCGTACGAGGACGCAAGAGTCGGGATTGAGTATAGCCATGCAACTGTAACTGCATACCCAGAGCACCAACTATACCCCACTGCACTCAGAAGTGAACTAGTGTTATTTTATTATTATTCTTTTTTCTAAACAGCTATAATGCCACCAGTGCATAATTGCGAAACAGGGGGCCGCGAGCGCGAGAGCGGGCGCGTCGTCGAACGCAGCGCGGCGCGGTGTGGCGCAGGGCGGCACGTCCATCCTTCTTTGCACGAAAAACTTGTGCGCTTACCCTAAAAAGCGTTTAAGCGAATTTTCTTTACTTCTTCAATGAGGAAGGTATCCGAATCCCTATGAAACGTAATATTGGAGGAGCGCTTACCACGTAGAAATTACTGCAAGCGATATTTTTTCCGAATGGTATCTAATTATCCATTTAACTATGTACATAAAATGATAGCCATTTTCGTTGTTCTGCGAGAAAAGCTAAATAAATAAAAGATTGTAAAATTAGTGTAAGTGTAGAGCCAGTGCAGGTAAACGTAATACTTTCTTTCATTTTCAATAATAGTTCAAAATTTTTAATGCAGGTATCGCTATTGTGCAGGTATGTTGAATCCATCTATTGGAGCAGTTTCCTTATAGATGTTAAAAATAATGCTGCTGATGCGCTGTTTCGGATATGTATCTCAAATGTGCACTTACGCATAAAGACAGCAAAGCAAAATATACTGTACTTAAAAATCCGTTCATTTAACTTGTTCATGTACTACTTTTTGTCATATGTAACTGCTTTATTACTCATTATTAAGTTTAAAAGTTGGTCTTATTGCTCAATAAGCAAATTTGTGTTATTTCACATTCAATTGGGAAATAACACAAATTTGCGTTATTTCCGTTTGTGTTATTTCCAGTTGTATTCCAGTTCTTAAAATATTTAAGGTATTTTGTGACCTTATTTTGAATATTTATCTTTAATATAGCGTTACATTAGCATACAAGTATAATTTAATTAATTCTTTTTTAGCTTCTGTCCCTCTTCGCACCTCTCTGCGTTGACTTTCTGCGTGCGCTGTTTGTACGTTATCTCAATCAACACTGGTGCTGGGATATGGAGAAAACGTTTCCCCAAGTAAGTGCTCTTACACAAATACATGCACATACATTCATACCTTAATTCACAAAGGCCCAACCCAACACTTTTTGAAACTGGGATTTTCACAGATTGTGGTAGGATATATTAAAATACACCATCATTAAAAAATTTATATTGTTAGTACCAAAAACAACGGAGTTATGCCGCTTTTTAAATTGCCCTATCCGTATGTATGCTTGGATTTTGCAATGTTTTTTGCTTGTCCTGTAAAATAACAAATATGCTAGTTAGGGCCTTTGTGAATTAAGGTAACGATATGCATCACTTGGATTCTTCCCTCTCCTCCGTAGTACGGCGACTTCAAAATCGCTGAGAACATTTTGAATTTGATTATCAACCAAGGACAAGTGTGGATGGGTATATTTTTCTCACCCGGTTTGGTGCTAGTCAGCCTTGTCAAATTAATGATTTTGATGTACTTCAGATCTTGGATTGTGCTGACATGCAACGTGCCACACGAGGTAGTATTTAAGTAAGTGCTAAGGAAAAACATATTTCATTGTACCTGCAATATTCGAACTCATGATCATGTCTATATCAAACAGGGCATCCAAGTCTAACAATTTCTACCTCGCTCTACTTCTCACGATGCTCTTCCTCTGTGTGCTGCCGGTGAGTTATGCTATTGTATGGCTACGTCCCTCATGGCACTGTGGACCATTCTCAAATTATAATCGAATCTCAGAATTCGTCACCAATGCGACCAGGGAAGCTCTACCTAAGTAAGTTGAAGGATTTTTTTATTTACATTCCTATTTTCCACTAAAGTCGTTATACATATTGTTTATCCTATCAAACAGGGAGCTTCATAGACCTTTGAGTTATTTGACTTCAGCAAGTACTGTTATACCGCTGCTGCTTCTACTAATCCTGATCATCTATTACCTGGTCTCATTGACGGGCGCGTTGCGGGAGGCTAATCAAGATTTGAGAACACAGCTTCAAAAGGAGCGTGAAGAAGAGCGAAAAAAAATCTTCAAGGTACCTGAAATGAAACCGACTGAGAATAGCGCAGCAGCACTGACCAGCAGATGGCGCAAAGTTCTTGAGGCTTCATCCCCGGTCACACCAACACCACCCCCAGATTTTGAGAGTGAAGAATACAAAAATCAGGCAAGGAAAGGTATGTCAATGGACTGCTGATTGGTGCCATATTTTTTATATTTTTACTCTTATTACTTCAGAACTGATTTCACGTATCATGAAAGAGGCTCTGCGAAAGGGTTCGGCTACCTCGGATGATGATTCCGTTAATAGACATGGCAGGGAAGATGATGATACTGATACTGAACACCACGATTCCCTGCCACATGACGAAGATGGAGGAGACAAGAATTTAGGTTTGACGAAATTGCAACAAATAAGACGAACGCGCAAGCCTTCCCTTATAGACATCGTACAAATTGCCAAGAGCGAGAGGGAGCGAGAGCAACGAGCTTCATTGTCAGTGAAAGAGAGAAGTAAATGTAAGAAAGATAAAGATAAAGAGAAAAACAAGGAAAGAGATGTAGAGAAAGGAGAATATGAAGATCAACCAAAAACAAATAAGGCAGAGAATGGAAAAAATATCGATAAAAGAAAAGAAGCGGCCAAAGGCGAAAGAAATAGACGAAGGGTGGAGAAAGTGGAGGAAGAAAATAATGGAAAGGGAAGAAACAAAGATTTCATTAATGATGAAAATGGTGATGCAGCATTTGATAAGCGCATTTTATATGACAAGGATAATGGAACATTTAAGCTTAATGCTGATAGCAAGAAAACCCAAGCTAAAAAAAAAGCAGGCCAAAATTGCAATGCGCCAACGCAACAATTAGATACCGATAACGATCCCGACACCAACACTCGCATTGTAAATGAACGCAGACAAAGCTTATTGCGTAAAAGAGGCGAGGAAGATCGACCAGCAGATAGCGACAACACTCCATCGCCTTTGATGCCAGATAATCAAAGTACTTCCCTAATCCCACCATCAATCGATGAGGTGAAAAATAGTAACTTCGAAATTATAGATGAGAAACAATGGGAAAACAACTGCGAAAAAGATAGACCACTTCCAAAGCATAGATCAT